>NC_138046.1:97488205-97581230 GCF_964194185.1 Rhinolophus hipposideros
GAAATATGTCTATTTCCTTTGTTAGGTTAGGGAAGTTTTCCATCATTATTTCTTTAAATAGGTTTTCAATTCCTTGCTCTCTTCTTCTGCTACCCCTATAAAGGGAGTGTTGGTACACTTAAGGTTGTCTCACTTAAACTCTCCTCATTTCTTTGGATTCTTTTTTCTTTTTGCTGTTCTGATTGGGTGTTTGCTACCTTATCTTCTAAATCATTGATTCAGTCCTCTGCTTCATCTAATCTACTGTTGATTCCTTGTAATGTAGTCTTAATTTTCATTACTGTATTCTTTATTTCTGACTGGCTCTGTTTTATGTTTTCTATCTATATTTTTATGTTTCCTATCTCTTTGTTGAAGTTCTCGCTGAGATCATTGAGCATCCTTATAACCAATATTTTGAGCTCTGCATCTGGTAGATTGCTTGGCTCCATTTTGTTTAGTTCTTTTTCTGGAGCATTTTTCTGTTCTTTTGTTTGGAGCATGTTTCTTTGTCTTCTCATTTTGGCTGCCTCCCTGTGTTTGTTTCTATGTACTAGGTAGGGCTGCTACAGTGTTTCCTTGAAAATAAGACCTAGCTGGACAATTAGATCTAATGTGTCTTTTGAAGCAAAAATTAATATAAGATCCGGTCTTATTTTACTATAATATAAGACTGGGTCTTTAATGTAATGTAATGTAATGTAATATAAAATATGGGTTTTATATTAATTTTTGCTCCAAAAGATGCATTAGAGCTGATTGTCTGGCTAGGTCTTATTTTCGGGGAAACAGGGTATGTCTCCCCGTCTTAGTAGAGTGGCCTTATGTATGACCTGTGTTGTGGGGCTCAGTTATGCAGTCTTCCTGCTCATCTGAGCCACGGACTCCAGGTGTGTCTCTTGTGTGGGTTGTGTGTTCTCTCCTGTTGTAGTTGAGCCTTGGTTGTTGTGTGCACCTCAATGGGAGGGACTGACCCTTGGGCTCACTGCTGGTGAGGAATGGCTTTGACTACAGTGGAGGAGTTGTGGTGCGGGGACTGACCCTACACAGCAGGATCTGCCTTAGCAGGACTCTGGTGCCTGCCCAGCCTGCCCTTTTGGGGTGTCATCCTTGAAGGTGGTTAGGTGATGATCCAGCTTATTTGGAAGCTGGCCACTGGGCGTGCCAGCCCCATGGCCACCTGGGAGAAGACCCGCTGCAGGTCAAGTTCATCCACAGCCTGTGCCCCCACCTAGGACCACCCAGCAGGAGTCACAAAGCAATCCGCAGATAGCTGCTGCCTGCAAAGAGCTTGGAAGTACCTTGAGAGGCCAAGCTGTGAACCAAGGATGGCTGGCACTAGTGCAGGGCTTAGGGCTACTCAGCCAGAGGTATAGGATATGGTCAAGCCAGATCCTGCTTGTCTGGATTCTTCAAACCTTTCAGAGACCCTAGGAAAGTCTGAAGCATGAGCCATGCATGGCAGGCAGTTTGTACAAGAAAGCCACTGGAAGTGGCTCGTGTGTGCCTGAAAGTTGGTTGGTGCCGGGTCTCAGAATCACCAGAGCGTGGTGTACGAAGGGTGTCAGCCAGCTTGATAGAGACTTAGATATGGTGGCCACCTGTGTCTGCACACCAGGATGGGGAGGGCTCAATAAAGAAACAATGGCCTTTGCCAGCTCCTCCGTCCAGGAGAAAGCTGTCCCCCAGACCTCATCCTGAAGCCAGCGAACTCAGTTCCCCCTGTATGTCCTTGTCACCTCCCCAGCTGCTGCTCTAGCACTGGAGCTTGCAGCCAGTGATTCCGTCTGTAAGTCCATGTGCAGTCTCTTCAAAGGAGCGCCTGGAACTCCAGTCGCTCTCCAGCTCACTCAGCGACAAATATCTGCTGGTTTTCACAACCAGAAATTTTGCGATCTTATCTCCCTGGTACTGGAATCCTGGGCTGTGTACCTGGGGTGGCACTGGGGACTCCTTGCTCCTCCTGGGGTGACTTCCACAGCCAAGATATCCACCCCTATTTTTAATGGCCACATGCAGGTGTGGGACCAGCCTGTTCCATGTCTGCTCCTGCTACTAGTCTCGAGGTGGCTTCTTCTGTATGTCCTTAGTTGTACGGCTTTGGTTCAGTAAGATTTCAGGCAGTTGTCAATCTTGGTTGTTTCGTAGTTTAGTTGTAATTTTGATGTGGTCATGAGAGAAGATAAGCACAGCATTTCCCTATTCCTCCATCTTGACTGAAACCTGAACCTCTTTCTTATTTCAGCTGCCTACCTGGTTATATGTTTTAAGGATCCTAAGTACATAGTTCAGCTTCTCGGATAAATAGTAGTTGATACAGTGCAATATTTTGTTTCTGGTATTTTATATGCAGAGAGGGAACTTGAGCACAGAGAAGGGAGACAGTTTGTGAGATGTCTCCAATCAATGGGAAAGAAGCCAGGATTTTCAAGACAGTTTCAGGATTTCCACACAATAACTGGTTCTGTGGGCATCGTGAGTCAAAAAGGAATCATTGTTATGTTTCTATAGCAACTTTGTTCATTTAATTAATGGAAATTTATAATACCTTGTAAAAAGCAATGATGGCTATGGCTGTGTAATAATAGGCTTATGTCTCTGGAGCATCTGTGAAAGGCAGGCCAGCTGGTCTCATCAGCTGAAAAAGAGGGCATGATGCTCGAGGATGCAACAGAATCGAGTCCTACTGCTCTTCAAGGATTTGTGGGGAAGCTGTAGCAGGCAATCACAAAAGAATACGTGTACCGAGGTTGGAGGAAAACACTGGGTCAACAGCAGGCACACACACAGGTGTTTAGAGCTAATTAAAATAATTTAAAAATACGTGATCATGTCTTAAAATCCCAGATCACAAAGAAATTCTAAGAGGGGAAATGCTTCTGGTATTCCTAGTCTATAAATGGGAATGATAGTAACCATCCTTCGTCTAGTTGGGTAGTTGTGAGGATTCAATGAAATAATACAGAGATGGTAAGACGGTTCGGTAAATATTAGCTATTACTTTTAGTGGTTGATTTCTTGTTTCTAGTTTAGAAGAGCACTGCTTCTGAAACACTAGGCCAGTTTCCATTGATCATTGTTCGCTAGACAGAAACTGGTTTGGAGAATTTGGAGCTTGTTTGCTCACAATGTCATATGTCTAGTTGATACAGAAAACAATCCAGAACATCATCCAGGTGTTTAGTTTACATGCTACAGAGACTAAGGATATCTCTTCACCCTGACAATGTCACTTCAAGAAAATATGGTAGCACAATGTAATTTTACACTGAAATCTTTCTCCTCTTCTCCACCCCCCGTTTGCTTTACATTAAAAAAACACACACATAAATATGCTTTCTATGATGAGATTGCCAGCTATATGTGACCAGCAGGGTGCAGGTGGTGTATACTTGTCTTTCTGATTAATCCAAAGCTGTGAAATATTAGTCAATTATAAAAATATGTCTTCTATTACCTATCATAGTAAAACAGTGATTATTTTTAAAAAACTTAGCAACTGACAGTAGACATCTCAAATGCTTTTAAAGCACCTTCCATTTCATCATAACATTTATATACTTCATCGATTCTAAGAAGCATATTTTTTCATATTTTAATATCCCCGAAATCAGGATGTATCTCACAATTGATAGTGAATTAGATTCAATAAAATATGGTGGTTATTCAATTTAGCATTAGTGTATTAATGCTATAAACTCACACTCCGCTGAAGCATGACACAGAATAAAAATGAATTTGGATAGCTGAAGGCAAAACTCTTTAATAAATGATTCACTTCTTACCCTAAATAAAAAGAGAACTTATTAGATAAGATGCAGGAGAAAGTATATGAAGACTGCACTTCTTGCATTTAGTCTCTCAAAGATGTTTGTGATTCAGAATCAAATGACATTTAATTTCATTCAGGTTATAGTAATATTTAAATACTTCTCAGTTGATATGTAAAGCAATGCAAATCTGAAAGTTGTTAATTTGCTGTGCCCTCTTGAAATTCATTGTCTATCTGTTCAGAATCATCAAGTAGAATTTGCTCAAGTTTGAACTCCCTCTCTTGTGATTTCATTTTATTATAATAAGATGAAATCCAACTCAGTTTAGAATTGATATCTCACTTATTTCTAGACCTCATTATCAACCCTTCCTTGATGGTAGGGGGCAGAAATTTTATTGGCTGGTAGAGAAACTAATTGGGCCAATTTGGGAGGCTTTGGAAGGGGCAGAGCCAAGGTAGAACTGCTGTGCCCAAACACAAACAGTAGCTGTAGCCAGTGATAGTTGGATGGGAGAGTGGACCCAAACAGAACACTGTTCGTTTTAAGATATTAAAGAATATGTTGGAATAGATACAGCTATAGGAGAGGGGGCTTGTTCCAGGGGTAAGTGCTTGGGTTATAGTTCACACTGTCACTATCTACATGCATGACCTTAAAGAAATCACTTAAGCCCTCTGAGCAGCAGTTTCCACATCTGTAAAATGAGCATTGGGTGGCTCCTTTAAGCCTCCATAGCATTTTCTTTTACCTCTCCTGGGGCAATGCCATTTCTGCCTCATATCATACCCGCCTAATAGACTGTAAATTTTGGAGAAGCACATGAGATTTTCTTGCCTTTGTGCAACCCAACCCCAGCAGCTTGAATGATGCCATGGGTAAGGCAGGCATTCACCAAAATTTCATTGCCTTGAATTGACTTGAACTAGATGATAGCTAAGGTACCTTTCTCTAATACTCTATGATGCTGATTTTAAAGGAGGAGGGATTCACAATGGCTGAATGGCTTCTAGATTTAGCTGGGTTACTGCCATATTATCAAGTCAGTAGGCAGAGATTGGAAATACAGGGAAAGAAGCTATAGTTAACAAATTATCCCACAAGACACCTAGCAAGGCTAATTGATTGCAGGTTTAGCCATGCACATGTGAGTACCCAAACATTCTTCAAAACTCAGCAAAAGAGAAAGGGGCACAATGAAGGGAGGGAAGAGAAATACACAGGGGGTGAACAAACCCTTCAAAAGTAGGGAGTACCTAGAGCTTTAGGCATGTCAAATGCTGGGTGTTGAACCCCAAGCTGAAATGTTTCTTGATGATAGTGAGAATACTCTGGTTATATTTTCAGATATGGAACCTCCTAGAATCAAGTGCCCAAGTGTGAAGGAACGCATTGCTGAACCCAATAAGCTGACAGTTCGGGTGTCCTGGGATACCCCCGAGGGAAGAGACACAGCAGACGGTATTCTAACTGAGTAAGTGCAACTTGGCAGCTAGAATGACGTTGCCTCTTTAACATGAGACGTTTACTACCCTGAGTGGGGAAGTGTATCTACGCTCCTCCACTGATGCTTTCAGACATGGTATGTCACTCTTTCAGCTATTGTTCATTCATGGTTGCTATTCCTCCATTGTCATCTTCACCATCTGACACACTACGGATTTGTCTCCACTACAATATGTTTCCGGTCATGTCCCCAGTAATAAGTACCATGCCTAGCACATAGTTGGTATGCAGTAAATATTTGTTTAAGGAAAGAAGGGAAGTAGAAGGGGAGGTGGAAAGAAGGTAAGAGGAAGGACAGAAGGAGGAAGAGGAAGCTACCTGCTTAATTCTAATTCGGGGATAGAATCACCCCCACTGCCTGCCCAGGGTGCTCCTACTCATGTCCCCTGGCCACATTAAGCCATCACCCCCACAGGACGCCTCCGTGTCTCCCAGGTAGAACCTAGTGCTGCTCCCTTTGGTCTCTGTGGGTATGGTTTAGTGCCGATCTTTTCTACCTCTTGATTTTTGCCGCCTGCTTCTTTCAAAACTTTTGATGTTTAATTTATTTTTAAAAACTTGTGACCATCTTAAACACTTGTAGAAGAAGCTTATTCAAAAAGAGTAGGTGTCTTCTGCCTTCTTCCCTACCCCAACTTCATTCTCCAGGACCTACTGCATTAATAGTTTGACGTGCATCCAAAAATGCTTTTAAAAACGGGTGATTCCTTTTGGTGCAATTAGCTACATGTTGTTCTAATCTAGCATCACCCTCGCAGCTATTTCATTGGCTTCCCTGTTCCCTGGAGGCCACTACTTCATCTTAACACATTCACATCCATGCCTTAAAGTTCCTGGACCTGTTAGACTTCCCCACAGAGTTTCCATCTGTGGACAAATGATCCCTCTGACTTACCCCCTGGTGAGCCATACAGCAGGGAAAGACCTTGTATAATCCTATCGTCCCAGGCCATGCAACAGCAAACATTTTATAGGAAGTATTAGTAATAACAGAACATCTTCTACTAGAAAGAGGGTGAGACTCACACTCCTAGCAAGATATGTTTTTTCTACATCCTGATAATTTTCTCCCAGTGCACCATCTAGCTTAGATAATACTACGAGTTTTGTTCCTCGGTGTAACGCCTCAAAAACAAAGTTCATACTTTATTAAGAAAATTATGTTTGCTGTCACATACATGTCACAAACTCCGAATGAGAAACTTCAAACAGTTGGGATGAAAAACGAAGTCACAGTTGACATAATCAGGGATAGGGTCTCCATGTCTTTGCATCTTTGCGGCCTAGCACGGTGCCTGGCCCAGCCCCTAATATATGACAGGTTCTTATGACAGGGTCAATAGTAACTATGATTGCTACTGAAATCCTCTACGATAAACACAACATCAAGTTACCAGATGACTCTATTCGCTTTGGCCTTTTAACGGGTAACCTGTGTGTTAGGGTTAGAAATCTAACATTTTTAAGGAGCGTCTTTGGAGCAGCTGTTTGCTTCTCGGGTTCTACAGCCCAGAGCCAGCAGAGGCTTGGAGTAGGACGCTGTGTGGGGAGCGCGCTCCGGCAGAAGAAGGCATTTAGAGAAGCCTGTCTTGTGCCCTTTTCAGCTCTCACTGGGACTCCTTGCTTCTCTGGCATTTTTCTTATGACCCCGTCCCCCATGTCTCATGCAAACTACTGTTATATCATCCCCTTCTAAGAGAGAAGGTTCTAGTGTCAACCTCTGAGGCAAGTGCTCCCTGTGAGTTCCCTTATTTATTCCGTATGACTGTTATTTACATGTCATAAATGAGATAGTCTCCAAGAGGTTAGCAGCACTCGTATTGGAAGTATGATTCCTCTCAGCTTTATCTACATTTCAATCATGCTTCCTGAGGACCTGAAAGTATCTAAGGCCCAAAGTGACATGTCCCTAATGGTGAGATTTCTGGCACTTTCCTAAAACCCCTCACTTTATACCTTGTAAACAGTAGCCACCTTGTCTACTTATGTGTAAGGTTCTCCTCAGTGTTGATAATGATAGCTTCACATGTCCATTATTAACAAATATTCTTATCATTCTTAAGAACTGTGGAGAGAACAGAAATGATCTGTCTATTGAAAAACAAAACCTGGCAATTGATCATGCTGTACCTCTTGGTGCTCTTATCAGACAAGCAAGAAAAAAGATGCTGGAGTCACCCTAGCTGTGTGATCTTCAGCGACTTCCTTAACTTTTGGTGCCACAATTTCCTCATCTGTGAAGTGGAGAGAATATCTGCCTCATAGGGTTGTTCTGAGGATTAAATAAACTAACATATATAAAATACCTAGAACTGTGCCTGACATGTAAAGTTTATGTAAGTGCAAACAACAACAGCAGCAGCAACAATAACAATGTTATTATTATTAGGATCACCAAGGAATCACAGTGAACTTGCCTTTTGCTCAGGAAAGGTCTCCACTGGCCCAGATAGAAAAAGAAAGTTCTAGCACCCCTTGCAGGCACAAATTGCCAATGACTGCTTGGACTACACTCAAATGATCACAGAAAATTCCCTCATCTTCCCAACAGCAAGGCAATTCAGGTCCCTCCTGATACAAAGGTGGGATTGGAGGAAGTCGTGGGCCCTGGGTTCTCAGCTTCCCCCATCTTCTGTTCTACCTTCCAGCAAGAAAAGTGAATCTCAACTTCCCAGGAATTGGGGACTTCCATTTTGTGCTCTCAAATTGCTCTTCCAAAACAAAGTAAAGCTCAGGAAATTCTATTCTTCAGGAAATCTTTGTTGTAGTCAAACTGACCTAATGGTTGCCCCTATCACTGCTTCCTGGGTAGAGTTGGTCCTCAACAAACGCCTGCAGTGATCATTGTTGATCATTAAGTCCACAATGGCCTAAATGTTATTAGGATTCTAACGATCATCTTTACTGTTTCTGTTCTCCCCCTTTAAGTGTTATTCTAAAAGGCCTCCCCCCAGGCTCGAACTTTCCAGAAGGAGATCACAAGATCCAGTACACAGTCTATGACCGAGCAGAGAACAAGGGCACTTGCAAATTTCGAGTTAAAGTAAGAGGTAAGAATACGGCTTGTTGGCTTTTTCCTCTCCAAGAGCAAAGGGAAACAGGCCCTCAAGCCAGAACCCTCTGTGAGTGCCCACTGCCATATGAACACTTCCCAGCTTGGATTCACCTCTGATGAGGCTGGGAAAGTGTGCCATCTTAATGCCTGAATTTCACAGTACAAATCTGGATGAGGTTCAGTGCTGGCATATTACTTAAGGAGTCCAAGAGAGCCCTAAGCTGGTGTCAAATGAGCCCTACCCTGACTGTCCTAGAAGAATATTGACAACTTTTCCATCCTTGGGGTTGGGTGACCAGCTAAAGCTTGCAAATCCTTCTATAAAGAAGGTTAGGAACTGCGTGTGGGGCCCTCCCTCCTCCCACAGCTTGGGCCACCAGGCCATGTTCTTGGTGTTCTAGAATATTTGTTCTACCTGAAAAAAAAAAGTGTTTTTAAGGTTTACTTTATGCCTCATGATTTGGGCATTTAATTATTAAACATCTTTACTCTTCTGGGTTCAACCTCATATAAAACACGGGGAGCTAAAACAATTGATCTTAGTGGTCTCATTGGTATGAATAGTGACCATTCCAAGGCCCACCCACTGGCCAGATAGCCATCTCTGCCCCCTCACTCATTTCATGTACTGATATAAATGCGTATAAAGCTGCTGCATCTGAGCCCTCACTTCTCCTGGTTACTCTGTGGAGGGGAGCTCAGCATTGAGACCCACCTGGGCTTGTGTCCCTACAGTTAAACGCTGCGGAAAACTCAATGCCCCGGAGAATGGTTACATGAAGTGCTCCAGCGACGGTGATAATTATGGAGCCACCTGTGAGTTCTCCTGCATAGGTGGCTACGAGCTACAGGGTAGCCCTGCCCGAGTATGTCAATCCAACCTGGCTTGGTCTGGCACGGAGCCCACCTGTGCAGGTACGTGTGCAGCCCTCTCTCTAGCCAGCAGCAGAACCTGAGGAGCCCTTGTTTCTGGTTTGCAGCACAGGGAGGAAGGGTTTCACTGTATGCACTTTGAAAGGTTCAATGTCATTCCTCTTCATCTGATGGGTGAAAATAGTCCCTGGGTCCCTGCTGCAGCTCATCTCACCACCCTCCTCCTTTGCTTCTGCCTATCTTCTGATCTCTCTTTCATGTCCTCTAAGGAAGAAGCTGGAGGTGGGAACCCAGGACCAGCCTTTAGCGAAATAATGAATCAACAAGGTCTTCCCTAGTTACCCTGTTCCTCCCTTCTACAAATGTAAAGACCTTTTGTACGAAGCCAGTATAGCGTGTGTCCAGCCAATATAATGCCTGCTTTGGAGCACTGCCTTGAAAGTCATGCAGATCTTGGACATTCAGAGTCTTGCCTCCTATGTCAAATGCGGAAGATAATACCTGCGACTTGAGCTGTAGGGATTAAATTAGGTCTTCCATTGAGCAGTGGAATAGAGCAGTGCCTGGCCCAGGGTAAGCCCTCAATGCATGTCAGCTATTATTACTGAGGAACAAAACTTGGACTGGGTAGAGATAATAGTGTGAAATTTTCTAGCCAGAAACTTCTGGACATATCCTCTTATTTATATACTCCTTTTTTTGTCTCATTTCCTGGTCCTTTCTCATCTTTATGCTTTCCCTTTAATCCCAGCCATTCAGAGTTAGGTGAGAGAGAGAGACGTGCACCATCAGCTAAAGGCCTGAGGTTCTTCAATTTCACACATTAAAGTAGAAAGAACATACCACTTCCCTTCCCCATCTTACTTTCTGAGGTTGGGAGAATAATGCCCCCACCCCCAAGATATCCACGTCCTAATCCCCAGACCTGTAAATATATTACCTGACTTTGCAAAAAGGATGTTGCAGATATAATTAAGGATTTTGAGGTGGAGAGAGTATCCTGGATTATCCAGGTGAGCCCAGTGTAATCACAAGGGTTCTTCTTATAAGAGGGAGGCAGAACTGCTGTCAGAGCCAGAGAAAAAGATGATGGAAGCAGAGGTCAAAGAGATGAGAGATTTGAAGGGGCTAGTCTGCTGGCTTTGAAGATGGAGGAAGGGCCACGAATCCCAAGGAATGAAGGTGACCTCTACATACTGCAAAAGGCAAGGAAACAGATTGTTCTCTAGAGTGTCTGGGGGGAACCCAGCCCTGCCAACACCTTGACTCTAGCCCAGTGAAACCCATTTCAAACTTCTGACCTCCCGGCCTGTAAGAGAATAAGTTGGCGTGTGTTAAGCCACTCAGTTTGTGGTGGTTTGTGACAGCAGCAAGAGGAAACTAATACATTTCCTCAGTCTTCTATCAGTGCTGCTTGGGACCACCACCTGAATAACTAGTTACAATTGAATCTTTATCTCAGGGGTCACCTCTTACACATACAGTTCTGTGTGTCAACACAGGCTATGTTGAACCAGAGCAAGTAGAGCGTTTCTGACCCATCTGGCGCTTTCTATTTACAGCCATGAATGTCAATGTGGGTGTCAGAACAGCAGCTGCACTTCTGGATCAGTTTTACGAGAAACGGAGACTCCTCATTGTGTCCACACCCACGGCCCGAAACCTCCTCTACAGGCTGCAGCTGGGAATGTTACAGGTGAGTCCATGCGGCAGGGCCAAAGCGGGAAGGGGACCTCTAACAGCAAGAAAGGCCTGGTCATTCAGTTAAAATAAAGGCTGGCTTCAGTGTTTAAATCCATTTACTGAGAGTTTCAGGAGTTAACATTGTTCATTTCTGGTACTGGGGCATAACCTGATTAACATCAACTCCCCAGTGCTAACCCAATTGTTTTCCAATTATTGAGGTTTGTTTGTCTTCACTAATCAGCCTCATTGACGCACTGTCTGGGCCCAGCCAAACAATTGTCTTTGCTGAACCCGTCCAGGATATGCCTGGGCTGGAGGTGATCCACCAGTTGTTAGCCCAAAAGGTTGGTTCAAGGGACGAGGGGCATCCAGTGGCTCTTAGGCCCCAGATCCGGCCCCAGGGAACTTCCCCAGCTCTCACAGAGCACCTCAGAGAGTGATGACCTTCTTTAGAAGGTGGTTTTCAAAGTGGGGTCTCTGAACCATCAGCATCAGCTGAGAGCTCCTTAGAAATGCAAATTCTCAAGCCCCATTCCAGACCTACTGGATCAGAATCTACACTTTAATTAAATCAAATGATTCCTAAGCACCTTCAAGTTGTTTTTGCCCCCCTTCTTCCGCCAACCCACCCCTCCGGTTCAAGCCATTGTTTCTCAGTCTAGTTGTGTAGGACACAGCTCCCTGGCCCATGTTGGTATTATGAGCCTTGCACTTCCCTCAAGTGAGGCAGTTGGTCCCTGGTTGTTGGTTGGCCCGCTCACCCAGCTCACGCTGGCCGCTCCTGGCAGCACACAGTAGCTCACAGCAGCCCACGGCAGCCAAGCTCCGGGGAGAGCTGTTGTTCACAATCTTAGCTGTAGAGGGCACAGCTCATTGGCCCATGTGGGAATCGAACCGGCGACCTTGGTGTTATGAGCACTGTGCTCTAACCAACTGAGCCAACTGGCCGCCCCCAACCAGTGTCTTTTGAAAAACAAAAACTGGAAACTCAAAGGATCGAACTAGAACTTGCTTGATTTTTGTCCTGGAGCTGGTTTGCAGTAAGAGTGGCCCACGTGACTGAACACTAAAGAGGCAGGATGTGTGCTGGGTCATGGACACGGTGCTTCACTTTTTGTGACAAATACTTCATTTATTACAGTGAATAGAATGGTTTAGAACAATCATGGTTTAATCAAAGACTACAATTTTACTTCTCATTTCAGCATTAATGCAATGAATAATAAACCTTTTTTCATTCTCCCCATGTACTTGAAGGACTTCCCATGAACTCTGAACAACCATACAAAATTTTTCAGGCTCCTTCGATAGGAACCCAATTCACTGTGTCCTTATCCCCAGTCCTTGCCACCTTACCTCCATCCTTGTATCCCCTTGTCCCAGCTAGGGGACTTGCTCCTCAGGTAACACAGGCTCACGCCACCACATTGTGTGGGCAATTGGCTTTGCTTGCAGGCTATCTTCCACGATTATACATTTCCTGACTTCATCTTATTCCATAGAAAACCGTTTAAGCCAAACTACTTGCTTTTCTTCTATGTTGGCAAACTCTGGCTTTTGTAGGTAAGATTTTATTGGAACACAGCCACACTTGTTCATGTGTGCATTGTCTATGGCTGCTTTTGTACCACAGTAGCACAAGTGGTTAGGACAGAGAACATCCAGCCTCGCAAAGCCTAACATATTTATTATCTGGCCCTTCAAAGAAGACGTTGGCTGACCCCTGACCTGATATGTTACTTTCGGGTACTAGCAAAATTACCAATCAACTAGTTGGGTAAGATACTTGGTATCAAGGGGTTTGTATGTGACTTCCTCCAACTCAATATATTTACATTTGCATTTTAACCAGAGCCTTCAAGGGAAGGTTTGATTGACTTAGGGGTTTCAGTTAGAATAATAAAGTATATTTTTACCCTTGGTAACTTTTTTTTTAAACCAACCTGTCATCCCCCTATAGGGATGTTTCAGTGGAATTGTAGTAAAAAAACAAAATTGGTGTTCTAATAATTCAGAGTTTCAAATTTCTTTCCCATTTAGGCAGATTTGTCTTGATACTTTTTGTTCCCTAGTGCCATCGCCGCTCCTGCGGAGAACTCCTGGCACGTGGCTCAGTGGGCCACTTTCCCAGGCATCTTGACAAGGGCCCACTCAGAGGACTGGCATCTTTTATCCTCATTTCCCTGCCACGTTAGGGTGTGGGGAACATACTGCAGGGGATGTGGAAGGTGGACACAAGGGCAGATGAGAGGACTCTGGAAATATTCTTCTCTCCTCGTAAAGACAAATTTAGAATCCTCTGGAGGTGGACTTGGACACTTTCTAGGAAATTTGGCTCATGCAAAGTCTCACCCCATCTGTAAAGACAGAGACTACCATTTTGCTTAGGTTTCAAAATCTATTGCCAAGCCATTTGTGAATGATTCCTCTCGGAAGGTACTAAGGTTTTATAGCCACTGATTTCATCCCAATTTCTGAACTGTTTTCAGGACAGTGTTCAGTGGGCAAATAAACTTTCCAAAACAGACCAGGGCTGTTTCCGTCAGTCTGTAGTTTGACATGAAATTCTTTTTTTCAGCCATTCTCTCACCTCCCTTTTGGTTTATTTTCAGCAAGCACAATGTAGCCTGGATCTTCGGCACATCACCGTGGTAGAGCTGGTAGGCGTGTTCCCGACCCTCATCGGCAGGATAGGAGCAAAAATTATGCCTCCAGCCCTAGCTCTGCAGCTCAGGTAGGGGGACGTACTGTCCTTAAATTTTATCCCCTATAATGTACTTTTTTTCTGATCAGGTTCCCTGATTTCTTTCTGTTTAGTATTGATTCTAGGTAAACTTCTTGCTTTTATTCTGAGAGTATCATAACCATATTAATTGGCATGCTGCTGCTTGTCCAAATATATCATGCAGTAGGTAATTACCAGTGTTCTCTTCTTTCTCCCAAGTGTTTTCGCTTTGTCTTTGTTCTCCTTTTCCCCCCTTCCCCCCCCCCCCAACTTCGTGGGAGTGGGGTGGATGAAGGAAAGACTGCAAAAAGGACTTAAGTAATCCTTGGTCTTGTTAAGAGGGAAGGCATCCAACTAGCCTTTCCAGACGTGGCCTCTTTTTCCTCCATGCTTTCAGGACTTCTGTCAATACCCTCATTTTAACAATTTTATTTTGGTAACACTTATAAAGCCAGAACATGGTGTTCAGACTCTGAGTAATGGTGCATTAAAGAAACAGAATTCAACAGCCAAAAGGTAATTTCTGAACAACCCAAATTTTTACTTGGATCTCTTGGTCATTGTGAAAAGAATAATCAGGCTAAAGCAAGATTCCTGCAAATCTTCCTCACTCCTTTTTTTCTTTTACACACTGTTGCAGATTTCTGTTCTACACAGTATCTCCGGGTCCCAGGCTAATGGTGGTTCCACCATCTTGTAGCATCAGTATCTAGAGCCCATGGCTTCCAGGTTTCTTCTAAAGGGGAAGAGAGAGAGTAAAAAGAAACCCTACCACTCTTTTATGCTTCACTTTGGAAACATAAAATTGCTTTTTCTCCTAGTCCGTTGGCCAGAACTTGTCACATGATTGTGACTGAACTTCAAGGGAGGCTGGGAAATGCAGTCTTTTTGTATGCCCAGGAAGAAGGAAATGAAATTGGACTTGGTGAACCTTATCACAGATGTTCAAAGAGGGTCACAGAAATTCCTGGAGAGATTATGTGATACAAATGTGTCCTTAGCAAGCGATGCTATAGATTGACACAATAGCTTCTTTCTCTAATTCCCCTCTATTCCATCTGTCTTTTGACCAATTCCATGCTTGATTTATACCTCTCTCCACCTAACTGGAATCTGCCCCATCCATACCAAAGTCAAAAATTCAGTGGGTCAGGGATGGGGAACAAACAAACAAACAAAAAGGATGCCTGAGTTCTCTTCAGTTGGCTGAAAAAGGGAGAAAGCTGGGTATAATCATAAACTTTCATTTTTGTTTTGTCCCATTGCATTTGCATCTAGCACCTCCCTAGAGTACAACACTCTTGGTCAGTACCAGATCTCTCCAACATTCGGTATCTGTTTCTAGCACAGTCCTGGCACCACACTGGTGCTAAGTAAATGGAGTAAATGACTCTAAATTGAAACTACATTATTATTTTCAGGGGTGGTAGTAACCTTTGAGTGTATTTACAATTCTAACACCTTAAATTGAAGACCACAGAACTCAAAAGAGAGGATTAGGTTGACACTGAAAAGTTACAATGCAAATTCTCAAAGTAGGTTTTATGAAGCTCTTGCTTATTTGGAACTACCTGCTCATACCCAACGTCAATGATTTTTTTAAAGTTTTTTTTTTTTTAATTGGGGAAGGGTAACAGGACTTTATTGGGGAACAGTGTGTAATTGCAGGACTTTTTTCCAAGTCAAGTTGTTGTCCTTTCAGTCTTAGTTGTGGAGCGCACAGTTCAGCTCCAGGTCCAGTTGCCGTTGCTAGTTGCAAGGAGCACAGCCCACCATCCCTTGTGGGAGTCGAACCAGCAACCTTGTGGTTGAGAGGATGCGCTCCAACCAACTGAGCCATCCGGGAGCTCAGTGGCAGCTCAGCTCAAGGTGCCGTGTTCAATCTTAATTGCAGGGAGTGGAGCCCACCATCCCTAGCGCAACTCAAGGAGTTGAACTGACAACCTTGTGGTTGAGAGACCACTGGCCCATGTGGGAATCGAACTGGCAGCCTTTGGAGTTAGGAGCATGGAGCTCGAACCGCCTGAGGCCGGCCCCAATGATTATTATTATTATTTTTAAACCCTGTTGCTGAGTTCACTAAATGTTTTTCTTTGAATTGCAGATATACATAATATAGAGAGAGTATCTTTATAAAATCTTGATGAGATTTTAAAGTTTAAATTTCAAGATTTAAGAAAAAAATCTGTTATTCAGGTTGTGTATGTTAGGGCTACTATAGATCTCTGCAAACTGAGGATGATTTAAACAAATGAGCTACATAAATGAATTATGCAGTGGTTATCAAAGTTCAGCCTGCATCGGAATTCCCTGCAGTGCTGTTTAAACACATATTGCTCCCCCACCCCCACCCCCGCGCCCCCACCCAGAGTTTTTGATTCAGTAGGTCTAAGATGGGGCCTGAGAATTTCCATTTCTAGTACATTCCCAGGTGTTGCTGATGCTGCTGGCCTGGGAACCACACTGTGAGAACCACTGGCCTAGTGCTTTACCAAAGACTTCAGTTTTGAAATGGAAATTTTGCACAGCAGCCTGTAAAATGAGGCTCAGTCATTATTGTGTAGAAGACAGTCCAGGAAAATGTCATGCAGAGACGATCCCTCATATGCATTACCTAATTAGTCTGTGCCAGACTTCATGTCCCCTTTATCAGACCAATCACTGGAACTTGGCAGAGTTCCCTTTGAATTCCACCTAGAGTCTAGCACAGAAGAAAAGAGTCACTTTAGGCAAAGGATGGAAAGCATGAAAGAGGAGAAGCAGAATGCCTGAAAGATCTAAAAATTCTCTTGTCTTGTTGGAATACTATTTCCAAATAGCACTGAAGCCATGATAAAATTGTTGAAGAGCAGCATCAGAAAGGAAAGACTGGGTGCCTGATTTTGCAAGGTCAGCACCTATCTGCTTTCTTGCTCTCATTTCTTGTAGATCTGGACGAATGGGCTAATTCATACTCCCTAGAATAATTTTCCAGCAATCTCAAGGATGATAGGGACCAAGAAGCCTATAATTTGTATACCCATATTATATTTCAAGGTATAATCAAATACAAAATTATTAGTTTTAGGTGAACAACATAATTATTCAATATTTGCATATACCGGGGGTGACAAAAAATGAATACAAGAGGACACTTTGGTCAACGTTGCTCAAGTAGTAGTATGCTGTAATCAGAAGTGTTTGGACCCTGGGGGTGAACCGTTAGCTCACTTGGTTAGAGCATGGTGCTGATAACACCAAGGTTGCCGGTTTAATCCCCGCATGGGCCACTGTGAGCTGCACTCTCCTCAAAAAAATAAATAAATAAATAAAAAATAAAAAGAGTCTGGACGCTTGGTAACCACTTTGAGCACCTCTTTTAATTGCAGAAGTCAAATGTGACTTGGATTCATCTGTTGTTATCGGTATATATTATTATAAGTTTAATAGTTTTTTCCTTCCTTAAAATGTGTATACAGTTTTTTGGCACCCTCTGTATTGTGAAATGATCACAAAAAGTCTATTTAACATCTGTCACCATGATTAGTTGCAAATTTTTTTTCTTGTAATGAGACCTTTTAAGATTTGCTCTCTTAGCAATTTTAAATATGAAATACGCTTTTTAAACTATAATTTCCATACTATACATTACATACCCATGACCTATTTATTTTATAACAAGAGGCTTGTACTTTTTGGTCCTTTCACACATTTTGCCCACATCATCAGTCCTCCAATCTGTTATCTACCAATCTGTTATCTGAATCTATGAGCTTGTTTTTTTGTTTTTGTTTTGTTCTTAGATTCCACATATAAGACCATATGGTATTTGTCATTCTCTTATTTATTTCACTTAGCATAATGCCCTCAAGTTCTATCCATGTTGTCACAAATGGCAATATTTGATTCCTTATTATAGCTTTAGAATATTCCTCTGTGTGTGTGTGTGTGTAAAACATTTTCTTTACCCAGGCATCCATTGACAACTGCATAGGCTGTATCCATATCTTAGCTATTATAAGTAACGCTGCGATGAATATGGGGGTACATGTAACTTTTCAATTTAATGTTTTATTTTCTTCAGATAATACCCAGAAGTGGATTTGCTGGACCATATGCTAGTTCTGTTACCGTATTCTGCCGTGTGTAATGCACACCCAATGTTTTGGCCCTCATTTTCAGGGAAAGTTTTGATTTTTTTAATTTGAATTTTTGTTACATTTAGGTACTTGTTTTTTGTATTACAAAGGAATTTTAGCATTTGTTTTTTAACATATTATGGTACAAGAAATTTTATGTAACAAATAATTACAAAACACGAGAACAGATACAAGGTACAAGAAATTTTATGTACCAGTAACAAATTTACAATATTTACGCATCATCAAAGGCCAAAAACTCTTTGCTGTTGCAATTTCATCATAAGTTCAACAAAACCAATTATCGTATTCCAAGGTATTTTGCATATGGATATTATTATTGATTTCTAGAATTACACTTTTAATTCATAAGCATAAGTAAAAGCATTAAAAACATTTATATAGATATGGAATTAGTACTACCCATGTATAATGCACATCCTTATTTTTCCCTCACAAATTTGGGCAAAAAGTGCACATTATACACTGCAAAATACGGTAATTTTCTGAGGAACCCCCATATTGTTTCCATAATAGCCACACCACTTTACATTCCCAGGAACAATGTACAAGGGTTCCCTTTTCTCTGCATCCTCACCAACACTTGTTATTTCTTATCTATCTGATCATAGTCATTCTGACAGGTTGGAGGTGATATCTCATGGGATGTTTTGATTTACATTTTCCTCATGATTAATGATGTTGAGCTGCACATTTCATGTACCTGTTGGCCATCTGTATGTCTTCTTTGGAAAAATGTCCATTCGGTTCCTCTGCCCATTTTTAAATCAGATTGTTTGGGATTTTTGTTTTATTGTTTTTTGTTTTTGTTTTGCTATTGCGTACTATGAATGTATTTTAAATATTAACCCTTACCAGGTATATGATTTGCAAAAGATTCTCACATTATATAGTTTGCCATTCATTTTGTTGATGACTTCATTTGCTATGCAGAAGCTTTTTATGTATTTATTTAATTTTTATTTATTTATTCTTTTTAAGGAGGGCACAGCTCACCAGTGGCCCATGTGGGGATCGAACCAGCAACCTTGGTGTTATAAACACCACGCTCTAACCAACTGAGCTAACCACCCACCCCAGAAGCTTTTTCGGTTGATGTAGTTCCACTTGTTAAGTTTTCCTACCTTTGCTTTTGGTGTCACATCCAAAAAAATCATTGTCAAGACCGATGTCAAAGAGCTTACCCCCTATGATTTCTTCCGGGTTTTATGGTTTCAGGTCTTACGTTCAAGTCTTTAATCCATTTTGAGTTAGTTTTTGTGTATAAGAGAGGGAGCCAGTATCTTTACTTTGTTTGCTCTATGTTTTCTATCTCTTTGTTGAGGTTCTCACTGAGTTCATCTACTGTTCTCCCAAGTTCATTGAGCACCCTTATAGCCAGTTTTTTTTTTTAATTCTTTATCTGGTAGGTTGTTTGTCTCTGTTATATTTAGTTCCTTTATTTTCTGTAGTTTTATCCTGTTCTTTCATTTGGGACATGTTTGTCTCCTTTTGGCTGACTCTCTGTGTCTGTTTCTATGTGTTAGGTAGATCTGCTATGTTTCCAGGTCTTAAAGGAGTAGCCTTAGATAGACGGTACCCTGTGGGGCCCAGTGATGCAGTCTCCATGGTCACCTGAGCCAGGTGCTTCACGGGTGTCCCCTGTGCAGGTGGTGCCTACCTTCTTGTTGTAGTTGAGCCTCGATTGCTGCTGGCACATCAGTGAGTGGGGTTGGCCCTCAGGCTGATTAACTGTGAGGGCTTGCTGTGACTAGAGCGGATGAGCTGTTGTATGGGGGCTGACCCATGGAGCAAAAGTCACGTTAGGCTACCCTTCAGGTGTGTCAGTTATATCGCTGGTTGGGTGGGACTCCACTGCAGTTTGAAGCTGGCTACCTGTTGTGTTGGGTCTGGAGACTTGTGAGGGTCTCTGGCTGCTGCCTGTGCCAGTTTTGGGGCTGCGTGGTAGGAGCTATGACGTGATCTGCAGTTGGTTGCCATTTGTGCTGGGCTTATGGGCACTTGTGGGAGGTTATGCTGTGAGCTGATTCCAACTGCCACTTGTACCAGGCTTGGCATCCTTTGGTAGCCACTATGATGCAAACTGAGGCTGGATGCTGCTTGTGAGGGGCTTGAGGACTTTTGAGTCTGCAGCTGAGGCCAGGGGCAGCCACCACTCGAGTGGTGTTTGCTGATTTGCTGGAAAGTTTGCAGCATGAGCTGAGCAGGCGATTGTGTGGAGGAGACACTGGAAGAAACTTGGTCAGGGACTAAGTTGGGTGGGGCAGGGCCTCTGGGAATCACCAGGATAGAAAGAATGTTGTTAGCCAGGTTAAAGAGAGCATAGATTTGGTGCCTGTCTGAGTGGGAGGAGAGATCCACAAAGAAACAATGGCAACTGCCGATGCTTCTGTCTTGAGTTGCTCCCATCCCTCCCCCTCCTGCCCTTGTCCTAATGTTAGTCTATTTTGTTCTTCCCAGTATATTCCTGTCCCTTTTTGAGATGTTCTTCCTGCACTGGAGCTTAGAGTATGTGTTTGTGCACTGGCCCTTTAACAGCAGCATGTCTTAGACTCTGACAGCCCTTTGGCTCTCTGGGGTGCAATCCCCAATGGTTTTCAAAGCCAAATATTATGGGGACTCTTCCCAGCACTGGTGATCTGGGCTGGGGATTCCAGTGTAGGGCTCCTCAGTAGGGACCTCCACAGCCAAAATATCCCTCATGTTTATTAATCACCACACCATGGGTGAGGGACCTGCCTGGACCACATGTCTGTCCTTCCTACCTATCTCAATGTGGCTTCTTCTTTATATCCTTAGTTATAGGAATTCTGTTTATCCAGTCTTTAGGTGGTTTTCAGTGATGGTTGTTTTATAATTTCATTGTAATTTTGATATGTTTATGGGAGGAGGTGAGTTCAAGATTTACCTAGTCTGCCATCTTGACTCTGTCTCCTATGCTACTGGATTGTTTTCTTTCTTTCTTTTTTTAAGCAGGGCACAGCTCACAGTGGCCCATGCGGGGATTGAACCGGCAACCTTGGAGGTATCAGTACCACGCTCTAGCCAACTGAGCTAACTGGCCACCCCTTGGATTGTCTTCTTAATCTGTCTCTCTAATACTTAGTTATTAGTGTATACAAATGCAAAAGACTTCTGTATGTTGATTTTGTATCCTGTAACACTACTGAATTCACCTTTTTTGAGGGGGGCAAAGTCATTACAGTTTTATTTATGTAATGTCATGCAAATGGTGACAGTTTTACTCTTCCTTTCCAATTTGGGTTCCTTTTATTTTCTTTTTTTGCCTAAATGCTCTTTCTAGGATTTCCAGTACTATGTTGAATAAAAGTGGGGGAGAGTGGGCATCTTTGTCTTCTTCCTGATTTTCAGGGAAAAGTGGGAGGAGTACGATGTTAGCTGTGGGCTTCTCATATATGGCCTTTATTATATTGAGGTACACTCCCTCTATACCCACTTTGTTGAGAGTTTTTATCATAAATGGATGATGAATTTTGTGAAGTGTTTTTGCTGCATCTATTGAGTTGATCTTTGGGGTTTTATTCTTTATTTTATTAATGTGGTATATGGTGTCAATTGATTTGCAGATGTTTAACTATCCTCCCATCCCTGGAATAAATTTGACTGGATTATGGTGTATGATCCTTTTAATGATTAATTTGGTTTGCTAATATTTTGTTGAGTATTTTTGCATCTATTTTCATCAGGGATATTGGCCTGTAATTTTCTATTCTTGTGGCGTCCTTGTCAGGTTTTGGTATCAGGGTAATAATGCTGGCCTCACAAAATGAGTTTTTAAGTGTTCCTCCTTTTCTATTTTTGGAAGACTTTGAAAAGGAGTGGTATTAATTCTTCTTACAATGTTTGGTAGAATTCATCAGTGAAGGCATCTTGTCCTGGACTTTTCTTTGGGAGTTTTTTTGATTACTGATTCATTCACCTTACTAGTAATCAGCTTGTTCACATTTTTTATTTCTTCATGATTCAGTCTTGGAAGGTTGTATATTTCTAGGAATTTCTTTTCTTTTTCTTTAAATTTATTTCCACCCTGATCTCAATTTCCTTCCTTCTAGTAACCTGGGGCTTCATTTGTTATTTTTCTAGTTCCTTTTTTGGTATAAAGTTATTGTTTATTTGAGATTTTCTTGTTTCTTGAGGTAGGCATTTATCACCATGAACTTCCCTTGTAGAAATGGTTTTGCTGCTTCTCATACGTTTTGGCATGTTGCATTTACATTTCAGTTAATTTCAGTGTTTTTTAAATTTCTATTTTGAGTTCTTTGTTGATCTATTGGTTGTTTAATACCATGTTGTTTAATCTCCATATATTTGTGGATTTTCCAATTTTCTTCTTATAATTGATTTCTAGTTTCATACCATTGTGACTGGAGATGATTGATATGATTTCGATCTTTCAAATGTATTAAGACTTGTTTTGTGGCCCAACATTATCTAGCCTGGAAAATGCTCCAGGTGTACTTGAGAAGAATCTGTTGTATTTGGAATGAATGTTTTGTATATATCTAGTCCGTGTGCTCTAATGTGTTAAGAACAATGTTTTCTTATTGATTTTCTGTCTGAATCATCTATCCATTGATGTAAGTGGGGTATTCAAGTCCCCTACTATTGTACTGCTATCTATTTCTCCACTTAGGTCTATTACTATTTACTTTATATATTAGCGTGCTCCTATGTTGCAAAAATAGATGGATAACTATTTACAAATGTTATATTTTATTTTTGAATTGACCCATTTATCATTATATAATTCCCTCTTTTGTCTCTTAATACAGTCTTTGTTTTAAAGTCTATTTTGTTTGATATAAGTATCGCCATCCCAGCTCTCTTTTGGTTTCCATTTGCATGGACTATCTTTTTCCATCCCTTCACTTTCAGTCTGTGTGCCCTTACATCTGTACACAGCTTATAGATGGGTCTGGGTTGTATTTTTTAAATGCATTCAGCTACACTATGTCTTTTGATTGAGGAAATTAGTCCATTTACATTTAAAGTAATTATTGACAGGTATGTACTTACTGTCATTTTGTTGATTGTTTTTGTGGCTGTTTTATTGTTCCTCTGTTCTTCTTCGCTTGCTGTGTCCCTTTGTGGTTTGATGACTTTCTTTAATGGTAAGCTTAGATTCTTTTCTCATTACCTTTTGTGTATCTAGTATAGGTTTTTGCTATGTGGTTACCACGAGGCTTACATAAAAGAACTTATTTATAATTGCCTACTTTAACTTGACAACAACTTAAGTTTGAACGCACTCTACATTTTTAGTTTCCCCTCCATTTTTTGTTTTTGAGTCACAATTTATCTTGTGTAATCATTAATTATTGTATAGTTATTTTTACTAGTTTTCTTTTTTTAAATTTATTGGGGTGACCATTGTTAGTAAATTTACATAGATTTCAGGTGTACAATTCTGTATTACATCATCTGTAAAACTAGTTTTCTTTTAAACCTCACACTAGCTTTATAAGTGATTAATGCACTACCTTTACTATATATTTACTGTTAGAAGTGAGATTTATACTTTCATACGGTTTCTTGTTACTAGTTAGCACCTTTTCTTTTCAGCTTAAAGAAGTCCCTATAACATTTCTTGTAAGGCTGATTTATGGTGATGAATTCCTTTAGCTTTTACTGATTTGAAAACTCTATCTCCCCTTCAGTTCTGCATAACTTTGGCAAGTAGAGTATTGTTAGTTGGAAGTTTTTTGCTTGGGCTTTTAATTTTTTTTTTCAGCACTTTGAATATATTGTTCCACTCCCTTTGGCCTGCAAAGTTTTTGCTGAAAAATCTGCTCATAGTTTTATGGAGGTTCCCTTTTACCTCACAAGGGTCTGTTTCAGTCTGCTGTCTGTGCAGTGCCTTGGGGGCAGCAGCCTGCTGACAACTGTCTCTCAGATTGTTACAGTCCTGTGGGACCAGAAACACAATTCCCCATGACCATCAGAGCCAGGCAATCGAGGCGTCCCTTGGGTGGCAGCTGCAAAAAACAAGGCACCAGTGTAAAAACCGGGGCAGCAATTATGTATAAGAGATTCCCTCTGATAGATGCTGTTTGCTGTGGAGTGTGGCAGAGGGCAAGTATAGAGATAGCCTGCTATCAGAGTTCTCTGGAAGGTTTACAGTCAGCCCTTACCTGTTTGTTTAATTAGAATCCTGCCCCTTAGACTGCAGCTATGATAAGCTAATAGGCCACTTTCATAGAAAAGACTGAGCTTCGTTACTTCTTGCTAAGCCCTGAGACTGGTCGCTCTTTCAGAACTCCATTTCCTTTGCTTACAGTCCTTTGGGACCAGAGGGTGTTGCTAGCCACCAGTGCCTGGTGGCGTAGAAATGTCCCCTGCCAGCAGTAAATATTAGGGAGCCAGAAAACACCCCTTCATGGAAGACAGCAGCGAGCTGAAGAGAGGCAGAGGGAGATTGTGGAGATGGGCCTGCCAACTGGAGTAAGGCGGGGGGTGCAAAGATGATACCAGCTGAAAAATGAGAGAGACCGAGACAGACGGATGGGCAGGGAAAGAACCAGAGAGATACTGACATACAGAAAGATGAGATGCAGACAGAGAGCAGAAGAGACAAAGGGAAAGTCACAAAGAGAGTATCTGAAAGAGAGCGAGAGACAGAGAATAAAACACACACACAGAGAAATACGAGACAAAGAGAGGGAGGGAGAAGAAAGAGGAGGGGAAAAAATGGAGACAGACATGGAGATAAAGATGAGAATGAAGATAGAGATGACCGAGAGATTGACACAGACCAGCACAGACATACAGAGACACAAGGAGGGAGCCAGAAAACACAGGCACAGAGTGAGAGACACAGAAACTGGCCTAGTGGCAAAGTGGGAGATACAGGGGGACACAGAGGACAGACAGACAAATAGACCCGGACAGACAGAGATACAAGAACAGAGACACAGATTAAATAGGCACAGAGGAAGACGAGGAGACAGAGACAGTGAGCAGACACAGAAAACTGAAAGAGAGAGCACAGAGACACAGAGACCGAGACATAGAACTAGATACACAGAGACCGAGAGTGAAGCAGAGCAGACACAGAGCAGAGACATTAGAGACAGGAAGCACAGAAACAGTCAGAGAGACAGGGTGAGGGAAACAGAGACACCGAAAGAGAGACAGAAGGAGAGAGATGGAGACAAAGATACAAAGAAAGGGCAGAGAGAGCAGGCGCAGAGCCAAACAGACCAAAGACAGATATACAGACACAGAGAGTCAGACAGTGAGAGAAGGACAAAGAGTAGGAGAGATAGAGACAGCGAGAGCAGACACACAGAGCAGTGACAGATACAAGGACAGAGACACAAAGATGGAGAGAGACAGGGACACAGAGACTGATACAGGGAGAGAGAGATGGAGAGAGACACAGAAAGACATTGCACACAGAGAAGGCGAGAGACCAAGACAGAGAAAAAACACACAGAGAGCAGACATAGAGCAAAGACAGAGATTAGAGACAGAGAGACAGGAAGACAGAAAGTGAGAGATACAGAGACAGATACAGAGAAAAGACAGAACCCGACAGACCAGAGAGAGGCAGAGAAAGAGGCAGAGAAGGACAGAGAGACAGAAAGAGGGTGAAAGAAACATGGAGCGAGACAGTGATACAGAGATAGACAGGTGAAAGAGAGACGAAGACGGAGAGAGACAGACACAGAGAGAGAGAGAATCAGATAGCATTAGAGACACACAGAGACATAGAGAATGAAAGACAGGGACACTGGGACAGAAAGACAATGATTGGGATGGAGAGTGAGGGCGACAGGGAGAGACCACACATATAGAGGGGAGAGGGGAAGGAGATTCAGTTGGGAGACACAGAGATAAATTGGAGAATGGGACAGAGATGAGAAACCAAGATGGACAGAGAGAGAGAGAGACAGATGGAGATAGACAGCTTGAGGAGAGAGACACACAGACTGAGATGGAGAGACAGAGATTGGGAGAAACAAAGATGGAGAGATAGAGACAGAGGTATAGAGACAATGAGAGAGATACAGTGCTCACTGGCTTTGACAAATGGGACAGCACAATCATGGCACCCATGAGCTGTTGTGTAAAGATGGCATCCATGGGCCAGAGAGAGAGAGAAGGAAAAGAGAGATGGTGTCCACTGGCTTTAGCATGGCTGAGGGCAAGCACAAAATGGTGCCTACCAGCCTCCATCTCTGGAAAATACCTGTCAGGCCCCTGCCCCTCAGTCTGATGCTTTCAGATGATCAAATGAGTGTCTTTCATATAAAGTCTGGGCACTTTTCAAATGGTTGCTCCTGTGCTGTGCCTTCAGGCCAGGGAGTCTGCATGCAAGCCCTTTAAGAGCCATTTCTCAGCTGCAACAGCCCTGCAGGTTTCATAGGCTTGAGCCCTGTTGGTTTTCAAAGCTGGATATTTAGAGGGCTCATCTCTCAGGTGCAGGTCTTAAACGTTGCTTGATGTGGGGTATGAACCTGTCCTTCCTCAGGGAGAAGCTCTCAGTTTTGAGTTTCCTCCAAATTGTGCGTCATCATGCTAGGGGTGGGGTTCATGGCGAGATCGTGTCTCAACCTTTCCCACCTGTTTAGATGTGGTTTCTTTCTTGCCTACCCAATATGCACAATTGCTCTCCTAGTTTTGCTTTCTCCCAGAGGAAAGCGTTCTGTGTGTAGTTGTAGATTCGGTGTCCGTGGGATAAGGTGAGTTCAAGATGTTCCTGTGTTGCCATCTTGAACAGGAATCTCCCATAGTATTTTTTGAATCTGCAGAGTTCTGTAGAAGAGTCTCCAGGAAGAACTCATTCCAATCTGATGACAGACATATGTGTAACTGACATCCTCCTGGCTACACCACTTACCTTGTGGAGTGTCCGATCATCCATCCCCAAAGATTTCTGTGGTCTCTTGGCCATGATGGGATGCATTCCTGTGCTTATTGCTAGCCTGATGATCTAACCACTCATCTCTTCCCCTGGTGGCTTTCTCTTTGTATTCTGTGTCAACCAAGGCACAAGGCTCATGTGATGTATGTGTGTAGTGGTACCATGGGGGTTTTCCCTCCTAGCCTCATAAGCGCTATACCATCAAATGCTCCAGTTCCTTACTGTCACCCTTTCCCACAGGCTTGACATCACAACACTGCTTCACCCTTTTCTCCCTCCAGACCTGCTTACTTCTCTACTCTTCTGTTTCTTGGGACCCCTCCTGCCCTAGGATTCCCCCCCCCCGCCTCCATCCCCAAAACTGGATACTCCTCTTCCTAAAGATGCAGAGCAGTTTAGCTCTCCATTCTCACTGGATTTCATGGTCTACATCTGCAAGTTCAAGACTCATTAATGTACCACTGGAAAGATTCTACTCCTGGGCTCCCCTCTTACCAATGTAGGAAACTTGACAGAAACATTGTAATGTTGTCTATCTTTTATTTCTAGTCACTAGAAGTGGATTAACAATTTAGCTTCCCACTGGGATGAAATATAAATCATTCCCATCTTCCCTGCACCTCCCTCTCAAAAGGCAGAAGAAAGGCAGTTGGGATTTTGAATGAGTTTTTTTTTCTTTGATCCATTTGTGTGAGAAAAAAAATTTCATTTGAAATACTTCATTTAAAATTCAGAAGGCAATATATATTCTGCCTCACACACAATCTCAAGATATCTAAATTAAAAAACAAAATCTGGAGAGTAGACTGAGCGGGCTCATTCTTTCACTGGGCTCAGCTTACCCATTTGTTTGCTTTCTTCATCTAAACATGTTTGCATTGATATAAAAATCATTTTTTACACAGCTTAAATTCTAGTGAGGTAGAATTTAAAAAACATCAGACTTTGGAAACCACTTCAAATTCTTTTTGGAATTATTTGAGGTACATATTGTAATTAACCAAGTCAGTATAACTACAGTGCAGACCAAGTTTCATCCTCTCTGCAGTCCTGAGCTGGCTACTGAATAGATCAGAACTACAAAGTCTGGAAACTTATTTCAACCGGCTTCACTGAGTGCAGGCTTTTTCAACCTCTGCACTATTGCCATTTGGTGCTGGATAATTCTTTGTTGAGGGTGGTTAGGGACTCTCCTGTGCATTGGAAGATGTTAAGCAGCATCCTTGGCTTCTGCCCACTAAAGGGCAGAAGCCACTACCCCACTGTGACAACCAAAACTGTCCAGACATAGCCAAAATGTCCCATGGGACAAAATCACCCCTTGCTAACCACTAACCTAGTTCTAATACGAATGTGGTTGTGCAATCCCAGTCTACAAACTTGGATTGACTCCAATTTAATGCAGAAAAAAAATCTGTGAGCACTGTTGTATATACCTTGTAGCAACTGTTGTGCGTGGCACCATTGCAGGCCTTGCAGGCCTACCGTCTTCCTGACATTAGCTAAAGCACTGTTAAGCTTCCAAGAGCATACCATCATCTGGGTATCTGGCTAACAATGCAGATTCTAATTCAGTAGGTTTGGGCTGGAGATGGGATTCTCCATTTCTAATAAGATCCCATGTGATGCTGCCGGTCCAAGGGACGAAACTTTGAGTAGCAAAGGGTCTAAAAGGTGATTCAATCCTTCGTGGTATGAAGCTTTTCTCTGCACACAGTGGCACTATAGGGCTCTGGTTAGTCCAGCAGCACCCTTGGGAGTCCGGTTTCACATATTCTTCTCTTTGTCTGCCCTAGGTTGTTGCTGCGAATCCCACTCTATTCCTTCAGCATGGTGCTAGTAGATAAGCACGGCATGGACAAGGAGCGCTATGTCTCCCTGGTGACACCTGTGGCCCTCTTCAACCTGATTGACACGTTCCCCTTGAGGAAAGAGGAGATGGTCCTACAAGCTGAAATGGGCCAGGCCTGTAACACCTGATGTGATGGTCCCTCTCTCTGCAGTCCCTCTTCTCTTTCTACATAGTGCTATGCACACAGAAAGGCCTTAAAAATATCGTTGATGTACAGATTTTTATTTGTAATTTTTAAAGTCTATTTTATTATGACCTTTCTTTGAACTTACAAATGAGCACGGTGCTTTTTGTCCTTTGAAGTGTTCCAAAAAAATATGACTACATTTACTATTTCTAACTCTTTACTCCATGATGGCTGGTTAAATTTGTAGAGGAATTAGAAACCACAACCATATACATGCTTTCA
Source organism: Rhinolophus hipposideros (assembly GCF_964194185.1). Taxonomy (NCBI): domain Eukaryota; kingdom Metazoa; phylum Chordata; class Mammalia; order Chiroptera; family Rhinolophidae; genus Rhinolophus; species Rhinolophus hipposideros. The sequence continues at coordinate 97,517,090 of NC_138046.1, forward strand.
ATATGTTATTCAGTGTGACAGGTAACTTTCTTCAATCTTGTTTTTTTTTACATAAACTTTTCCTAATAAAATATTTTGGAGCAAATTTATTAAAACTCATTTTTTCAAGCACCAGCCATACTTAGTGTGGTCAATGGAAAAAATGGCAGTAGCACCAGATGCAGCAGTGACCTCTTTGGCAGAGGAGGTGGAAAGTGAAATTCTGCCAGGCCACTTGGGCTGCAGCTGGATGGTCCCTTTGCTCTTCAGCAACGCCCCAGATTTCTGAAGAGAGACCTCCCTGACTGGGGAGAGGGAAAGGAGGAAGGCAGACAGAGAGCTGAAGGCATGCTTTTCCTGCTGTCTGCCCCAGGATTCCAGCAGGAGACCCACCCACAGACCGCTGGGACACACCCTTCACCCCAACAGGTCATCCGTAAACCCAAAGCCCCAAGTGTGTGCACACCTCCCCCAACTCCAGTGCCACTTATTTTTTTCTTTTCCATAACCGGCTTTGTTATGTGCACTTTCCCAGCCTTAGGGATGAATCAGCTCCCATAAGAGAAACCAAGAACTTTTGCTATAGTACCACATTCTGGAAAACAGAAGAAAGGCTAACTACTAACCAGTTGAACTGTTAGAATCAAAGTAAATAAAGCTTTACCTAAATAAGAAAGGTATTCGCTACTTCAAATTTGGCAACAGAGTCATATTATATTAAAGACTATGAAAAATCATGATAATATAGTATTAAAATAAGAAAATGCCAATCTCCAGCAACCAAACCCAAAGACAAAGAATATTCCCAAATCTGGGGAAGTAAGTGGATTTACAGTCCATGTAGCTAATAAAACACCTTATTATCTCAATGCAAAACCACCTTCTCCAAGACGCATTATGATAAAGTTGTCAAAAGTCAATGATAAATAATTTTAGAGGCAGCCAGTGAAAACAAGACAGCTGTAAAGGAACATCCCCCCCGCCCCATCCCCCAATTAGGCTATCAGATTTCTCAGAAGAAACTCTGCAAGCCAGGAGAGAGTGGAATGACATATTCAAAGTATTAAAAGATGAAATTGCCAGCCAAGAATATTCTATCTGGCAAAGTTATCCTTCAGATATGGGGAAATAAAGGCTTTCCCAGACAAAAGCTAAGGGAGTTCACCGGCACTACACCTGCCTTGCCAAAAATATTTAAAGGACCTCTTCAAGCTGAAAAGAAAAGAGGCAAGTACACAATACCCCGATTAAGGTGATAAATAGAATTAGAAAATTGTAACTTTATGTTAGAATAGTAAAACAATTATAGCATAAAGGTTAAAGGAAAAGAGCATTAAAAGTAACTACAGCTGGGCGGCCGGTTAGCTCAGTTGATTAGAGCGCGGTTGTCTTAACAAGGTTGCCGGTTCGATCCCCACATGGGCCACAGAGCTGCGCCCTCCACAACTAGATTGAAACAATTACTTGACTTGGAGCTGATGGGTCCTGGAAAAACACACTTAAATAAAAGTTTAAAAACATAACTACAGCTACTACAATTTGGTAAACAAATCATAGCATAGAGAGATAATTTGTGACACAAATATAAAAGGAGTAGTAAAAGGATGGAAACTTTATAGGCAAATGAAGATAAATTGCTATCAGCAGAAAAAGGACTATTATATCTATGAAATGTATTATGTCTATGAAATGTTATATCTATGAAATGGTAACCACAAAGCAAATATATAGCAGAGATAGAAAACAAAAGAGGAGAATGAGCAAATTACCATGTAAAACCAACTACAAAGGTACATAGAAAGATGGGAAAAGAAACATTGGAGAGACAAAATAAGCAGAAGGCAAAGGGTAAAATGGCAGTAGTCTATCTTTACATATCAACAATCATGTTAAATGTAAATGAATTAAACTCATCACTCAAAAGGCACTGAATGGCTGGCTGGATTAAAAAACAAAACAAAACAAAACAAAAAACAGGTACCTAACTATATGGTACCTATTGAAGAATCAGCTCTAAACACACACATAGGCTCAAAGTGAAAGGATGGAAGATAGTCCAAACAAGCAGAAACCAAAAGAAAGTAGGCTTAGCTATACTTAGACAAAATAGACTTCAAGCCAAAATTAGTAACGAGAAAAAGAAGATGATATAATTATAAAGGAGTCAATAGATCTAGAAAGCTATGACAATCAAATATATTTGGTCCTAACACGTGAATACCAAAATATATCAAGCAAATACTAACATATCTTAAGGGAACAAGTGACATTACAATATACTAGGGACTTTAATACCCCACTATCAGCAATAGATAAATCATCCGGACAGTAAATCAATACAGAAACATTAGATTTGAACCATACTTTAGAGAAAATGGACTTGACATATATAGAAGATTCTGTCCCAAAGCAGAATACATATTCTTCACAAATGCACACAGAACATCCTCCTGGATAGATCATGTGACAGGACACAAAACAAATCTGAGCAAATTTAAGAAGACTGAAATCATAACCAACTATCTTTTCTGACCACAATGGTATGAAACTAGAAATCAATAAAAGTGAAAAGATCTACACACATGTGGAAACTAAACAACCAGTGAATCAAGGAAAAACATCAAAAGGAAAATTTTAAAAATCACCAAACAAATGAAAATGGAACTACAACATATCAAATCATGTGAGATGCAGCAGAGGCATTTCTGAGAGGAAAGTGTATAGCAATAAATATATTAGGAAATTAGATCTCACATAAACAACCTAACTTGACACCATAGGGAACTAGAAAATGAAAAAATTAAGCCCAGAGTTAACAGAAGGGAGGATTTAACTCTGGGCTCTCTGTTCTGCTATGATTGCCCCTACCCTCTCCTCTGGTGCTTCAACCCAATAAGACTACCTTCATGTAAGCCTCCCCCAACTCCAGCATGGTGCATACTGCAACCTGCCCTTATGCAAAAAACAAAAAAATCCTGATGACTTACCTAGTGTATTTGCCCTCTTCCAAGTGATGGCCACCCTCCAGGATCTGCCAGCTTTTTGGTCACTCTCTATGCCTTCAGGAAGTTGTTTTGTTTTTGTCCAGATAGAGTTGTCTGGAGAAGGCTGGTCTGATAGGAGCTGCTTGACCATTAGCAGAAGGCTAATGAAGGCTGAGCCAGAAGGTGGAGGAATCCAGGGCATTACCAGAGAACTGCAGATTTCAGCTCTACCAGCCCTCACCTTTGGGCTTGAGCTTATACGAATGGGGTAGGAAATGAAGGAGCAAAAAAGCAGTGACGTCACCCAAAGCAGACTGAAGAAAGGGTTAATGTCCAAGATGTGGGTAACCATTAGCATCCATTCATGCATTAAAAATTATACCAAAACCTAGTGGCCTAAAACAACAAGAAAGACTTATTATCTCTCACAACGTCTGTGTGTCGGGGATTTGGGAGCTGCTTAGCTGACCAGTTACGGCTTGTCGTCTCTCATGAGGTTGCAGTCAGATGTTGTCCACAGCTGCAGTCATCTGAAGGCTTCACTGGGGCTGGAGCATCCACTTTGAAGGTGGCTCTCACTCACATGCCTGGCAGCTTGGTAAGTTTGTCGGAAGAGGCCTCTGTTCATCCCCACTTGGGCTGCTCTAGAGTTGCATGAGTGTTCTCATAACTTGGTGGTTGGCTTCTTCCAGTGGAAGTAGTCCAAGAAAGCAAAGTGGCAGTGACAAAATCTTTTATGACCTCGCCTGAGAAGACATACTTTTACTTACACAGTGTCCTATTGGTCACACAGATCAGCCCTATTCAACGTGGGAGGAAAGTGTACAAGGGCATGGATAGCAAGAGGTAAGGATTGCTGGGGGCCAATTTCAAGGCTGGCCTCCACAGCATCTAAAATCTTTTATATTAGAGTATCATTTAACGATCTGTAGGACAAAACAGGCACAGTGTGGTAGATAATACAGATAGATTTGCTCAACATGTACTCAACCCTTTCTAGCATGCAGATGATAAGAGGCTTACAAACTACATTTCCCAGAATCCATTGGAGCTACAGTTGGGTTGTGGTAAAGGTGTGGTGGCAGTACAAGGTTGAGGGAGTTGACTATGGTATTGAGAAAGTGGATCGTATAAAGACCCATAAGGTCCAGGATAAGTCTGAAAAGATGTATGAACAGGAATGAGGCTGATATATTGCAAGAGTACAAGGAAGGGCTAATGATCTTAATGTGATTGAAGAATGAGTGTGAAGAGTATAAAGATAGGAAGCATTTAGAAGGTGGAAGGTGACAGGCAGAGAATGAAAAATACATCATTGGAATTGTGATATTAGGGAGTTGGATGAGCTGTCCATATGGATAGTGAGACTTCCTGGCAAGAGTTAAGGCAGAGGAGATAAATAAGATTCAAGTTCCAAAGGCTTATATAAGTGGAGGAGAGAACTGAATGTAAATAGGTGACTATAAGAGGAGGGTTGCAGAGAATGACATGGTAGGTGGCAGGAATCTCAGTCTTTTACTTAGATTAGGAAAGAATCAATTGAAAGGGGCAGGCAGTGGGAAACTGGGAGAATATTAACACTACCTCTCAGCCAATACTGGAGTATGGAAGAAAGAACAGTATCTTCTATAAAAAGTGATGCAGGAGAAAATGAGGATTTACTTAGAATTGTCTTGAAAAGATACCAAAGATATAGGAAGGTCAATTTACCATGAAATGTGCATGTGTGTGGCAGTAGTCCAGCAGGTATCATTTAAAGGCCTAGAAGAGAGTTCAGCTGGAGTCCAGCTGGGGTAGAGCAATATGAGAATGTGAGGACAATAGAGGATTAGTGAGGGCAGTAGCAAGACATCGCATGCTTACAATTGGAAGATTGTAAAAACAATTAGCATGGATGAACTTGACAGGTTTTGAGGTTCCCATTTTCAGGGAACAATTGTTTTGGTGCCGGAACTGACCCTCATGGTGATTTCTCTGTAACCTGTCGCAGAGTCCAAGTCAGGAAGAGCCAGGTCCAGACCCTCACCATAGCCAGAACTGACCCTATGGTGGGGTCTGGGCCTGGCTCTTCCTGTCTTGGGGTCAAGGAGAGGTTACACAGGAATCATCATGAGTTCCATAAGAAGGTGCCAAGATTCCCTAGAGAGTAGTTGGTTCCATACGTGGGGCAGGAAATCTCAAAAGGGAGCCTGAGACATCTTGCTGCTATCGGGAAGGTAAGAATGTTTTCAGAGGTAACTGAGGTAATATTTTTAAAAAGTGAAGATAAGGAAACCCTGCAAATTGATAATAAAACACAAATTTTAAAAAATGAACAAAAAACTTCATCACACAGTTCACAAAGATTGGCCAATAAACACAAGAAAAGATGCTCAATATCTTTAGCCAGCAGGGAAATGGAAAATGAAAACCACAATAAAAAACCACTTGCGTGGTTAAAATTAAAAGGACTGATAATATGACCGTGTTTCTCCGAAAATAAGACCTAGCTGGACCATCAACTTTAATGTGTCTTTTGGAGCAAAAGTTAATATAATATGTGACTTATATAATAATTAATATAATGTAATGTAATATAACATAACATAACATAATATAATATAATACCAGGTTTTATATTAATTTTTGCTCCAAAAGATGCATTACAGCTGATTGTCCAACTAGGTCTTATTTTTGGGGAAACACGGTTAAGTGTTGACAGGATGTGGAACAGAGAGTGATATGGTAGGTGGCAGGAAACTCAGAGTCTTTTACTTAGATTAGGAAAGAATCAATTGAAAGGGGCAGTGGGAAACTGGGAGAATATTAACAACTGGAATTGTTATTAACAACTGTATTAACAACTGTTGTTAACAGTTATAACAACTGTTATTAACAACTGTTAATAACTGAATTGTTATTAACAATTGTATTAGCAACTGGAACAACTGGAATTCTCATACATTGCTGGTAGGAGTGTCAAATGATAAAACTACTTTGGAAAACTGGTATTTTCTTACAACGTTAAACCTAAATTTCACTAAGATCCAACAATTCTACTCCTAGGTATTTATGGAACAGAAAAGAAAATGTCTATACACAACAAGGCTTGCAGCTTTATTCATAATAAATCCCATTGGAAACAGCCCAGGAGAATGTATAAACTGGCATGAAGGCACACTACTCAGAAATAAAAATGAACAAACTACTACTATGTGCAATATGTAGAGGAATTTCAAAATCATTAACCTGAGTGAAAGAAACCAGACTCAAATGAGTACATATTGTATTATTTCCTTTATATGAAACTTGAGAATAGGCAAACAGTTTGTAGTGACAGAAATCAGCGCAAGCATGGTTTCAGCTGAAAGTGAGTGGAAAGGAACACAAGGGAAACATGGGGTGTCAGAAATGTTCTATCTTGACAGGGTTACATGCCTGCATACATTTTTCAAAACACATATAACTATTCACTTTAAATAGGTGCATTTTATCATAGGTAAATTATATTTAAATAAAAAGAGAAAAAAATGAAAGAATAAACTAGCATCAAGAAAAGACTAATAAAGACCAATTGCTGACAGTTTGAGCACCAAAAACTTAAGGATGAATGTCAACTGGAATTGTACTTCTGCAGAGATATAAAATGGTCAAAAAACAGAATGTATGTTTTAAAAAGGCATATACAATGATGTGAATAAATCACAAAATGCAAATGTGAGCCTAAGAGATTGGATAGATGACTACCCACCAAGAATGAGAGGGCAGACTGAGAAAACGTATGTCCGATGAAGGTCGTTGGCCCATCATCAGAACCACTCAGGTAAGATGATATTAAATTAGACTTAGTGCGTGAATTGTGGGGAAATAGAGTTTATAGAACACTGCACAGCTGGTGGAGGACACTTTTCAAGGACCTGGTATTGACTCTGTTACCTCCCCACAGATGAGGACATGGCCTTGCTGATCTTGGTTCAAAGATGGGAATTCCATTTCAGTTAACAGCAGTGTAGCTCATATCATACTAACTCTCCTGTTGAGAATTACAACTCTGGAAAATACAGAAAAAATTAGTTGTTTGAATTCACTGAAACTCAATCAAAAGCGGGCAAAGACTGGAGGAGATAGGATTCTGAAAGAACGAAAGCACACTGGATGAGATACACATTTAGCTGCCTTGTCGTCTGAAGACTCCTCCATTTGCTTGGTGCACTGAAATTGGAGTTCAAGCAGAAGGCTGCAGCCATACGGGGCTGACAATTCAGAGGAAGCAGGTGGGATGGCCTGAGAAGCTGGGAATTGAGGAGGAGACATGAACAGGAGAAAGCCACAGGGAGGGAAGCTTCAAATCTGCATATAAATTTATCTCAAATCCTTAACTGACTCAAGTGAAACTCCAAGGACTCCAAGAGGAAAACAGTTGAAGAGAAAGCTGAAAAGAGATCTCAGCAGCTGATCAGTGCTGGAGATCAAGTCAAGATAAAGGGGCTCAGTGAAGAGCAAGCATGGGCTTCCACTGAAAAACCAGAAGTAAAGACTCAACCTCTGGACTAAGGTAAACTGAAGCAGGCCTGTTCGACGAAGCCTAACACCAAGCTTCCACAAGAGCAAGCTAAGGAAATAGCAATTTAATTGTCTGGAAGAATGAAAATGAGGCCAACTGTGTGTGTAAATATTCCCTTAAGCTAGTGGTTCTCAAACTTTTGGAGGACTCCAAAGCACTTTTGTTTATGTGAGTTGCATCTAATAATATTTACTGTGTTAGAAATTAAAATTGAGAAGAAAATAATCCCATTTACAATTCTTTTGTATCCAAAAGAATACCTAGTTACAAATGTAACCCAGGAGGAGAAAGACCTGTACACTGAAAACTATTAAAGACACTGATGAAAAAAATTGAAGATGGCATAAATAAATGGAAACATATTTCATGATCATGGATTGGAAGAATTACGTTGCTAAAATGTCCGTACTACCCAAAGCAATCTATAGATTCAATGCAATCCTATCAAAATTCCAATGGTATTTTTCACAGAAATAGAACAATCTTAACATTTGTATGAAACCACAGGAGACACCCTATACCCAAGGAAATCTGGAAAAAACAAAGCTGGAGGCATCATGCTCCATGATTTCAAACTATATTACAAAGCTATAGTAATCAAAACAGTATGATATTGCCATAAAAAAACACACACACAGATCAATGGAACAGAATAGAGAGCCCAGAAATAAGCCCATGCATGTATGGTTAATTAATTTATAACAAAGAAACCAAGAATATACAATGGGGAAAGGACAATCTCTTCAATAAATGATATTGAGAAAACTGGATAGCCACATATGCAAAAGAATGAAACTGGACCACTATCTTACACAATACACAAAAATGAACTCAAAGTGGAAAATAATTTGAATGTAAGACCTGAAGCCATAAGACTCGTAGAAAAAAAATAGACACCTCCTTGACATTGGTTTTGGCAATGACTTTTTTGATCTGACTCCAAAAGCAAAGGTAACAAAAGCAAAAATAAACAAGTAGAACTACATTAAAATATAAAGTTTCAGCACAGCAAATGAAATTATGAAAAAAAAATGAAAAGGTAACTTACCAAATAGGAGGAAATACTTGCAAATCATATAGCTCATAGGGAATTAATATCCAAAATATATAAAGAACTCATACAATTCAATAGCAAAAAAAAATCCAATTTAAAAATGGGCAGATCTGAATACACATTTTTCCAAAGAAGACATCCATGAAAAGATGCTCAACATCTTTTGTCATTAGGAAAATGCAAATCAAAACAACAATGAGATATCATCTCATACCTGTTAGAATGGATACTATCAAAAAGGTAAGAAATAACAAGTGTTCGTGAGGATGTGGAGAAAAGGAAACCCTCTGCACTGTTGATGGAAATGTAAATTGATTGATGCAGCCACTATGGAAAATAGCATGGAAGTGCCTCAAAAATTTAAAAACAGAACTACCTTATGACCCAGCAATTCCACTTCTGGGCACTTATTCAAAAAAAATGGAAACACTAACTCAAAAAGATATATGCACCCCCATGTTCATTGAAGCATTATTTACGATAGCCAAGACATGGAACCAACCTACATGTCCATAGATGGGTTAAAGAATAAAGAAAATATGGTATTTATATACAATGTAATATATTCAGTCATAAAAAAGAATGAAATGTAGCCATTTGTGACAACATGGATGGACCTTGAGGGCATTGTGCTAAGTGAAATACCCGTTAAGTCAGACAGAGAAACACAAATACCATATGATCTCACTTATATGTAGAATCTAAAAACACAAATACAGAACGAAAAAAAAAAAACCACAAGCTCAAAGATACAGAGAACAGATTGGTGGTTGCCAGAGGTGGGGTGGGTGTGGGTGTGGGGTGAAAGAGGTGAAGGGTATCAAGAGGAGCAAACTTCCAGTTGTAAAATAAGTCAATCCTGGGGATGTAATGTGCCGTATGGTGACTATCGTTAATAATACTGTGTTTCATATTTGAAAGTTTCTATACAAGTAGATCTTAAAAGTCCTCATAACAAGAAAAACAAAATTTTGCAACTATATGTGGTGATGAAAATTAACTCGACTTCTTATAGTGATCATTTCACAATATATACAAATATCAACTCATTACGTTGTATATGTGAAACACAATGTTATAGAGGTCAGACAATTAAGTTTGTGAACTTGTTGCAACGATGTTGCTAACCTTTTTTGATATCAGAGGGATTATTCATTATGAATTTGTACCAACTCGACAGTTAACCAACAGTTAGATGACTTGAACTTTTTGCCAACAATTCATGGCTATTGCATCACGACAACACACTAGCTCACAGGGCACTGTCTGTGAGGGAGCTTTTAGCCAGTAAACAAATAACTGTATTGGAATATCCTCCCTACTCACCTGATCTGGCCCCCAATGAATGACTTCTTTCTTTACCTGAAGAAAATATTGAAAGGAAGACATTCTGATGACATTCAGGACATCAAGGGTAACACGATGACAGCTCTGTGACCATTCCAGAAGAAAGACTTCCAAAATTGCTTTGAAGGGTGGACTAGGCACTGGCATCGGGGCATAGCTTCCCAAGGGGAGTACTTTGAAGGTGACTGTAGTGATATTCAGCAATGAGGTAGGTAGTACTTTTTCTAGGATGAGTTCTTGAATTTAATTGTCCTTTCTTGTATGTCAATTATACCTCCATAAAAATAAAAATTAAAACTGAAATTGTTTTTTTAAAAATTATGTCAATTCATTTAGAAAAAATAACAGACATGTTAACACAGATAAGTTTCAAAAAAACTAAATATGCTTCTCAAAACACACAAAAAAGCGAGATGAGTGGCATTTTACATTATTGCAAGTCTCTTCAAAATCTGCCATAAAATCAGATAGATTCTCATATATGCTTTTCCATTCAGTCTGCTGCAATATCAACATGTTGTTTTGATTGAAGTATAGGAAGAAAATCTGGCTTCACAGAAAATATTTGGAAGAGAGAAGTATTTTAATACCTATTTAGATAACTGTGGATATTTTTCTTTGACATTTTACCAAAACTCAGCAAGTGGTAGCTCCTTAAAGATTAATATCAATATGGAAAACTTTTTGTACTCTGTTGTATTAAAATCCATTGGTGTATCTTGCACTTTGAATGAGCTTTTACCCATTCGTGATTTTGTAACTCATGCATTGGTCATTTAGGAAATACTGGTTCAGAGAGTCAGGCAGATCTTCTGAAGGTTGATAAAATGTTTTATACAATATCAAAAATCACATTAGTTAAGGTCATCACCAAAAGTCTTTATGTATTGGGAAGCTGTCACACTCTCCATGGTGAACACAAGTTTTCCAAAATTCAATTTTTTGCTTCAAAGCTCAAATTTTACCACTGGCAATAAATACTGTTGTTTTCCTTGAGGTAACATGCTCACTTTTGTTCATTTTGGAGAAAAGGTCTGCCCAATCTTGAAGCCTGAATAAATATGGCTTATGTATCTTTCTTTAAAATAAAAATGGTGAAAAATGCATCCAGTTCAATTTGTAACTCAAATGGATATAATTGCTTTTCCATGAGACAACCCTAGTACTTAGTTATACACAAAAAATATTAAAAACACATTACTTAAAGGTCAAGATTTAATAACATTAACATTTTACTACTTCATTAAGGAGTTTCTTAAATTAAAATGGGTTTTTAAATATTTTTTACTTTATTTTTTACTGTGAGTGCATGGGGGCAAAGATACTCCCTGGATTCATGCTAAACTGTTTGCAGTTTTACTCACCATTGCTTCTGGACCATTGGTGCAAATGTCAACACAATGAAAAGAGCAAATGAGGAAAATAGCTTTGACCTTGCTGACACCCTGAAAACGTTTTAGGATGTCCCGGGATCTGCAGACCACACATTATGAACCGCTACCTAAAACTGAAGCGCTCTGATTGTTAATATCGTTCTGGAATGGTGACAGAAGCTTGAGTAGAAAGGAATGGACACATACCAAAAATTGGGCTTCATTCTCAACTCTGGCAGGATTTCTACAGAGTATTCTTAGTAGCTGCATACCTTGTAGAGAACCAATGTTCAAGGGAAAGTCCCTTCAAATTTGCTGCATCTATTCGGCAGTAAGAAAAGATGATATAGGAACATTTGTGACAACGTGGATGGATCTTGAGAGTATAATGCTAAGCGAAATAAGTCAGACAGAAAAAGCAGAAAACCATATGATTTCACTGATATGTGATATATAAACCAAAAACAACAAAAGAACAAGACAAACAAATGAGAAACAAAAACTCATAGGCACAGACAGTAATTTAGTGGTTACCAGAGGGTAAGGGGGGTGGGGGGGTGGGAGATGAGGGTAAAGGGGATCAAATATATGGTGATGGAAGGAGAACTGACTCTGGGTGGTGAACACACAATGGGATTTATAGATGATGTAATACAGAATTGCACACCTGAAATCTATGTAATTTTACTAACAATTGTCACCCCAATAAATTTAAAAAAACTACAAAAAAGTTACAAATTAAAAAAAATTGCTGCATCTGTTTCTGTTTTTCTGTAGCCATCTTTCTTTCAAGTAGTTCTATATCCTTCACTAAATTAATCAGAAATGAATAGCAGAGATGAGCTTTTGGCCCATCGAGAATCCAAACTGTAACAATGTATGTTATCTCATTTTATGTTTACAAGAAGTTCACAAATATTCCCTCTCCTCCCACCTTTACTCGCTTTTTAACAGGAAATTTGGGATTCAGAGCAACACAAGAGACACTGGAAGGTTCTCCTTAGCTAGTGCCCTAAGGGTTGCCATGGTAAGAATCCATCTTTTTCAGCAGGACCTGCAACCACCACACCCATGGCATATCAGTTCTCTCAATACCTTTTATGTCAGTAGTTCTTAACCTTGGATGCACATTAGAATTACGTGGGGAGCTTTAAAAACTGATGCTTTGGTGCCACCCCCAGAGATTGTAATGTTACTTGTTTGCGTTGAGACAGGGCATAGGGGATTCTAAAAGCTTCTAAAGGGTTCTCTTGTACAGCCAAGGGTGAAAATCACTGTTTAGGGCGAGGTGAAAAGGGTGCAGGTATAACCACTGATTTGATTTACGAAAGTTTCTCTGCCTATGGTCACCGTTTAAAAGTTTGCCTTACAAAGTTAGAATTATGCTTAAATCATTTAAAATATGGCACTTGTTTCTCCTTAGGAAAAAGGCATAGGAATGATAGAAGGCATCTAGCTTTGTTCGTCAGAATACATTTTACTGGTTAACGTGCAGCATAACGATGCATTTGTTATTATAATGTCGTTTGTGAATATGCTCAACTTAAGGATTTCTTTTCCTCTTTGTTCTATGGCTCTTCCAGAGCTTGGGGGAAATCTATTCTGTGCACAGTTTGGAATTTTGTTTTGTCTGTCTGTCTCTCTCTCCATCAGAAGTCCCCCGCAGGATGGTGCAGTGCTCTGAGACTAACAAATTGATTTAAAACGGAAGTAAAACGCTGTCATCTGTCTGTCCGCATATCAAATCTGAATTCTTCTCTCTGAATACCTTCCAATGTTTCTTAGTTTTATGGAATTGCATTTCACTTTTGGGCAGGCTACTAAGTAGATTTCTGATGCCTTCAGAAACTAAGCATGGACTCAAAGGTTTGGAGAGAGGAGTCACCTCTTTCTTGGAAAATTGGAAAAGGAAGACATACACTCATTTCTCAACAAGTGGCAGCAATTTTAGAAGATGGTCCTGTGAAAGGACTGAGTTCCGGGGTCCTCCAGATCAAGGTTCCTTAAACTGTATGCCTCCTACTGGCTGCTGGTTCCTGTGTTGTTTGTTACTGGTTCACAGAGACAGGGAGCTGACCCCAGAAGGCAGCTCCACAATGTCGATAAACGCATTATTTAGTTCAGCTGAAATTTTTTGATAGCAAAACTTTCTCAATGAAGGAAGTAGCACATTGATTTACATTCTGATGCAAGCTCCTTGTTTTATCACAGACCAGTGCCCTGAGTAGCATTGCTCTAGAGAAGGGCCAGAGGCCAGACACTTGTTCCCTTGTCTCCATGGGAACAATTAGGAAATTAGGAAAAGGAAACACAATAGATTTTTACAAAGGCATCAAAGCTCTTGTACTAGCCCAAGCAGCCTCAGTCATTGCTAGATTTCTATAAGGCAGCCTATGTAGTTCTGATTGGTAGTTTTGCTAAAGGGTTGGAAAGCTCTAGATAGGCAACCTAGACTAAATAATACTTTAGGCTGTAAAGAATGCCTATGTCTGTTAAAATAGGCTTGGCCAGAATATATGCCAGTTGTCACAGAGGGCAGTAAATGTGCGTTAACTGCAACTCCTGAGGAAACTGATGTGTTCCCAGGCTGGTGGACCATTCTATTCTTGCAGAAAGCACTGAACGCGGTTCATGAAGAGTCACAAGGAACAATAACTAGTACTGCTTCACAAAAAAGCAAAATTGTACTCATGCTGGTAATATTTGCTTTGGAGTTATCTCATTTCATGAGAAATGGAATGACTAAATAGCATTCTAATGTTTTAGCCTGGGTATAACAACTATGAGTCTTGGGCAAGGCCATGACCTTCTCCGTGATGATCAGTTTCAAGACTGAGAAAGAACATGAGGGTACTTAGGAAGAATCAGTGTTGATTCTGATTTTTGTAGTTCACTCTGAAGAGCACACAATCTGTCACACCACTTGCTTCATTGAGAATACTAATCACTCATTGACGCATTCATTCACCAGGTGTATATTTCAACTAGCATAGTTCATTGACCCTAAGGTGTACTTTTTTTTCCACATTTTAACTTCTCTGAAGTGAGGAGAGTCTTAAACAATCAACGACATTTTTTCAAGTTATAGTCCTGGCAGGAAGTAGACGGCAAACTCAAATGGGAATTGAAGAGGACCTAAATAAAGGATTATTTATAATGGTATGGACATAGTCAAAGGAACTCAGTAAGGGCTACTGAGGCACTTCCAAGCTAGTACACTGGAGGACATTTACCACCCTAGGCCTGAAGGACAAGGGGAGGGAGTGATTACTGGAACCCACAGAGAACTGGAGGTATAGTTTTAGGACAGAGCAGCCAAGAGGAGCTGTGGCGGAGGAACACAGCATGTAACCACCTTTAGCCCAGCAGGGAGGGAGCATGGGAAATAAATACCCTGAACTTTTTCTCCTCCTGTCCTCTGACCTCTACTATTAGCTCCAGTCGGCCAAACCCAACTGAAAAGCAGAGGGCACAGGAGCAAAGCACACCACCTCAGGGATGATGTAGATGCCTGATTACTGCACTGTACACCTGAAGCGGAAGCTGAAAAATAATGAATGTCAACTACAGTTTTATATACATGTATAGTTAAAAGTAGTGGAGAACAGCATTAGGAATAGAGACAGTGAAAATGTAATGGCTGTGTGCGATGTCAGAGGGGTAGTGGATGGAGGAGGGAGGTTGTCACTGTGTGAGGGATATAAATGATAAATGTCTAGCTATTACATTGTTTTGTGCACCTGAAAATAATAAAAAAATGTTTTAAAAAGCAACAACAAAGCAATTGGGAAAATTGCCAAGAATGAGTCTGGTGGAGCAAACAGAATATTTACCACCGTTCATTCCTTTTATCCTCAGCTTTTGTCAGAATAAAAATCTCATATCATCTACTGCAGAAGTCAGCAAACTATAGCCGACAGGCTGGCTGTCTGTTTCTGTAATTAGTTTTAATTGGAACACAGGCACGCACAATCTTGTATGTATTGTTTATGGCTGCTTTTGCTCTATAAGGGCAGAGAGGAATAGTTACAACAAAGACTATATGACCTTTATAGTCTAGCTCTTCGAGAACATTTTCTGCCCCCTGACTGCTGTATGGATGCAGGGTAACATCAGTTCCGTCATTCTCCCACACACAACCTAAAACCTCAGCTACTGCCAGTGCTAAGACAGCTGAAGGAGGGACAGGGTGGGAGAAACAGTTAACCAACATAAAACACAGGTGCTTCTATCCTACTTCTGTAGCTGGTCGTGAGATCAGAGTTGATAATCATTTCAAATTCTTCTTACTCTCTGCCAGCACTTGAACCAAACGGATTTCTTTACCTGGAAGATTGACCCAAACCTTCATTCCTGAAGAATCCGATTCCGTGGTGGCCCACTTTTGATTGGTTGCTGCAGTTTTCCACTTGACCAGGACTACTGAGCAATGGACTACGAGAGATGCTTCAATCAATCCCCATGGCTTTAGACCTAGTTCTTCTTGTGACCATTGTGTATGAGCAACTTAATTTTCTCTTGCTAATCACTCGAGCAAGTACAAGTAGCCCCTTCTCTACCTGTGGGTTCAGTGGTATGAAGAGCCCCAAATGTTTAAGAGGCGCTTTCAGTTTTCAATGTAGTAAAACCATGACTATCCTATGTAAGCATCCTTATTTGGGCACTAGAACCCTTAGGCTCGAGTTCATGGAGATATATAGGAAAAACTGTTAAGGAGCTATTAGGTATAATAATGAGCTGCACATCTTGGTCCCAGAACCTATGTCTTTTGCCCATGAGGGTGACAGCACCATATTTTGGCTGTTGGTTTTAAAGCATACACTACGTCATGTAAAATATCTCCCTAGCCTCAGTAAGTATTGGCTAGCAGCTAATTCTGTAATTGAGCTTTGAGCAAGCCATTCCATTGTTCCATCAAACCAGCTATTTTGGGTGATGAGACATATGGTAAGAACAATGAATTCCATAGCATGAACTCACAGATGTGCTTTCTTCATTATAAATTGAGTTTCTTGGTCAGAGGCGATATCATATAAGGTACTCTTTGAGTCTAAGTATAGTGGTATATTCACATGACAGAGAGAACAGTTTACTTTCTAAGAAAGATCATCATCTCACTTGCTCTTTGTTATAATGTACTCCAGAGGGACCTGATTGTCTTTATATATGGGATAGCATGCCAGTCCATCATATTGATGGTATTTTGCTATTCCAGATGAAAGCAATAAAGCTTCTGGTACCTGGCACCCAGATATTGATGAGGAAAATGCTTTTTTTTTTTCATTTCTATCAGCAAAGATACTCAGAAGCAGGGGTATCTGCTGCAGCAAGCACAGGTAATCTTGAAAGAACATGTATCTTTAGATGACCATCTCTGCATATTCTGGAAATCTTAAAAGGGAAATCCCTCTTGATTTTCTGGCTACCTGATATTTTTCCTGGGGACTAGCGGTACTTAGATAGGAAGATCATTTTTTCACATTCATTCATTCAAACAAACTAAACATCTATTTTTTTTTTTTGCAAATGTCGGTAATGCTCCTGCAAATATGTGGCAACATAAACCTAAAATTCCACTGAGAATACTCCTGATACCAATCACTATGGCAATTAGGGTCCCAGCGAGAAATGAATGGAACACTGAAACTGACATTGAGGAAAGATTACCAAAAGGACTATTTATAAAGGTGTGGTCAAGGTTAAGGAAAAGTAACAAGTGATGGTGAAGCTAGCAACAGCCAGGAGACTTTAACACCTATAGGCCTGAAGGGGTGAAGGGAGGGAGTGATTACTGTAGCACTTGCACCTGAAGGCCACCGGACAGCTATAGCCCTGAACAGAGTAATGTAGCTACCATCACGTTGTGACCCAGCAGGAAAGCACCAGGAGAATAACTATCAGTCTAATCTTCCTCCCACCATTCATTCTCTTACAGTACCTTTCTTTGGTCAAACCCAACGAAAATACACAGGGCAAGAGAGGCCATTGACGCAGCTCATTAAGATTTGCCTCTTCATTTTTTAAAGAAATAGAACAGAAAATCATCAGATTTGTTTGGAACCACAAAAGACCCCGAATAGCCAAAGCAATATTAAAAAAAACAGAACAATACTGGAGGTATCACACTCCCTGATTTTTGCTTGTACTACAAGGCTACAATAATCAAAACAGCTTGGTATTGGTGGAAAAACAGACACATAGACCAATGGAATAGAATTGAGAACCCAGAAATAAAACCACATAAATATGGACAGATAATTTTTGACAAAGAAGCTAAAAACATACAATGGAGGAAAGACAGCCTCTTCAATAAATGGTGCTGGCAGAATTGGATAGCTACGTGCAAAAGAATGAAACTGGACTGCTATCTGTCACCATGTACCAAAATTAATTCAAAATGGATCAAAGACTTAAGCATAAGACCTGACACAATAAACTGCATTAAAGAAAACATAGGTACTAAACTTATGGACCTTGGGTTCAAAGAGCATTTTATGAATCTGACTCCAAAGGCAATGGAAGTAAAAACTAAAATAAACGAATGGGATTATATGAAACTGAAAAACTTCTGCACAGCAAAAGAAACTATTGACAACATAATGAGGCAACCAACTGAATGGGAGAAGATTTTCGCAAACAGTTCCTCTGATAAGGGGCTAATATCCAAAATATACAAGGAACTCATGAAACTCAACAACAAAAAAACAAACAACCCAATTGAAAAATGGACAGAGGACCTGAGGAGACATTTCTCCAAAGAGGATATACAAATGGCAAATAGACATATATGAAAAAATGCTCAACATCGCTAATCATCAGAGAAATGCAAATGAAAACCACAATGAGATATCACCTCACCCCAGTCAGAATGGCTTTCATCAACAAAACAAATAGTAACAAGTGTGGGAGAGGCTGTGGAGAAAAAGGAACTCTCATACACTGTTGGTGGGAATGCAGACTGGTGCAGCCGCTATGGAAGGCAGTGTGGAGGTTCCTCAAGAAATTACGAATAGAATTACCATATGACCCAGCAATCGCTCTCCTGGGTATCTACCCCAAAAATATAAAAGCATTTCTCTATAGAGACACGTGTACTCCAATGTTCATTGCAGCTTTGTTTACGGTGGCCAAGACATGGAAACAACCAAAATGTCCTTCGATAGATGAATGGATAAAGAAGTTGTGGTACATATACACAATGGAATACTATTCGGCGTTAAGGAAAGATGATATAGGAGCATTTGTGACAACATGGATGGATCTTGAGAGTATAATGCTAAGTGAAATAAGTCAGACAGAAAAAGCAGAGAACCCTATGATTTCACTGATATGTGGTATATAAACCAAAAAGAACAAGACAAACAAATGAGAAACAAATACTCATAGACACAGACAATAATTTAGTGGTTACCAGAGGGTAAGGGGGTGGGGGGTGGGTGATGAGGGTAAAGGGGATCAAATATATGGTGATAGAAGGAGAACTGACTCTGGGTGGTGAACACACAATGGGATTTATAGACGATGTAATACAGAATTGTACACCTGAAATCTATGTAAATTTACTAACAATTGTCACCCCAATAAATTTAATTAAAAAAAAAAAGATTTGCCTCTTGAGGCAGAGAACAATGTGAAGAAAGGCGAAGAGAAATTATGCAGGGATAGATGCAGAACAACATCTTACAGTTAGAATTGGCAGCATTTTCTTTTTTAGTGGAATGCAAAATAATGCTGCATCTTACAATCAATGGCGTCTTAAAGAGTAAATGGACTCTAGCATGTGTAAGGTGGCCAAGCTCTAAAGAACTGTAGAACCTGAGGGGACATTGGGTATCACTTAATCCAAGCCCCACATTTTATAGAGAAAACTGAGCCTCAGAGAGAGGAAATGTCTTGCTCAAAAGCCACAGTAAGCAGCAGAGCTAGGAGTAGGAGCTAGGTCTCCTAACCGTCAAACCCAGTGTTCCTTATTGTACATCCCCCCCTTTGAAGGCTGGATTAACAAAAATGCATTCCTGACTCAGGCCTCACATTTTTCCCTGGTCTAAGCCAAACTGGTATCCACATGCTTTTCTCTATACCTGACTTTCATCCGCAACACTAGTGCTAAATGTAGACTAAAAACAGAAGAGACGCCATATGTGATTAGTATTATGTAATAAAGCTTTTAGGGGCTCTACTTCCTCAAGTTTAGAAGAGATTGTATCTAGATTCAGTTGGTTCTGATTAGATTCAGCAGGTTGGAAGACTTATCTAAAGTAAAAAAATATCCAGGCCTTCATTGCAGGTACTCTGAAACAAGGTCAGACTACACGCCTGGGGAATGACTTCAGGATACTTACAGGAGAACAAGAAAGATATAAAGGATGTCAGTCATCAAGCATGTGTTTATGGGGAGAAATCAAAATTGAGGAAGAAAAAAGGCTCAAAGAAAAGACTGGTAGATGGGGTGTCTCAGGCCAATAGTCACATCAACAACTAGTGGGCAACAGTCATAATTATCAAGTACTTTAAGTCGCAAGATCCATTTTGCCATATTCTCTACATCAATGCTTAAAGTTCATTGTGCTTGCAAATCGACTAAGGATCTTGTTATACTGAATATTCTGATTTAGTGGGTGTGGCTTGGGACCCAACATTTTTCATTTCCAACAAACTCCCAGGTGATGCTAACGCTGTTGGTTTGTGAATCACACTTTGAGAAGCAAGTCTCTAGTTCATGAAAAGCACAGAATTTCTATCTGGGATGCAGTTTGATGAAGTACAAATAGCATTGACTTTGGGATCTGAAATGCTAGCTGGAGAATTTGGGCAACTTAACCTCTCAAACACTCATGTCTTTTTTGTCCCTTGTCTTTTTTTTCCCTGTTCGGGAAGCATTTTACTGTTGCTCCAAGTTTAAGAATTTTCCCTGACAGAAAATCAATTACTTTCAGAAAACCTCCCGCATAACCCTACTCAGCTTCTGAATCTTGGTTTTTGCAGACATATCAACATATTTCTCTCCCAATATGGATAATCATTCCACCCATGATTGATGGATCAGTCTTAACTTCCAATTTCAGTACCTGATTTTTACTTAGGAAGTTCTTCAGCACCGTTTTTAATTCAGAAAGAGAGGCCTCACCTAAAGGAGATGCGGTGGTAACTGAGCAAAGTACTTCCCCACGGTGTACACTCATTATGGTAGAAAAGGCGGAAATGACTCCAGGGGTAATGTTCAGGCGACCATTTTCAGCAAGCAAATTCATCAGGTTGGATGTGAGGGGAGAAAACTTCTCTTTTGTGGTCAAGTCATTTAGGGTTTTCATTTTAACAGAACACTTTACATAGGGATTCATAATTGAGGCAGCCATTTTGGGTTCCTTCAAGAGTTGTGCTACTCTCAACAATTCCCTTTCTACTTGTTCCAGTTTATTCTGCTTAGATGCAGTAGAATACAGAGCAGTGGCATATATCTGAACAGGTGGCCTCACAAGCTTAGTAAATGGCCTGACTATAGATGTACTGAAGCATCGCACCTACCGGGAGAACCTGGACACTACTGGGGCTGCCATCTTCTCCAGGGCAGCTGTAGGTCCCTTTGTATTTTTTAAACACAGCTAGTAAATTAGGTAACAATTTGTAAAGTACCTGATGTATATAGTAGGTGCTCAATAAATGCTACTTTGGATCCTTTCCCTTGTCACCAACCATGATTTATTGAGGGGAGGGCAAAGGGAGCAATGGTGCCAAACTTCAGATTTACAGGTGAGCAAAAAACAAAATGAGGGTCAGATTGAATAGCTGAGCACCAAAAAGAGCTGTTCAACATAATCCTACTTTTAGAAACAGAAACCAGACACTCATCTAATCTGTGTGTGTCAATTCAGCAAATGTGGTTTTCTTCAAAGACAAATAAGTATTAAAACAGGCAAAATGGGTGACATACAACCAATCTTTAAACATACACAATCCATCTTCAAGTATTCAGGAATAACTTGCAATTGAACACGTTAGAGATATTCAGAAAGTGAATTTAATGAAAAAGATATTACACTTTGGAGGAAGTACAGGGTGGCACAAAGCTTTGGTCTGGGGTACAGATTCCACATAGAAGCTTAGAAGTAGGCATGTTAAGTGTTTCAGTATTGCTACTAATTTTGCACTAAACATGGCAAGACAAGTAAATAGGAACCGTCCTTTGTAGCCAACAATAAAACCAATTAAACTAGCAAAATGAAAGCAAACTTTCCATCGTCTCAAGAGTTTTTTTTAAAAATTGTTACTGTTTCTTAGAGTTCTTCCATCTTTCTCTCTGTGTCTACTTAAAAACAAAGACTACCATACACTTAAAATTTTGTTAAGAGGTAAATCTCATGTTAAGTGCTCTTATCACAACAACAAAAGAGCTATCAAGGCACAAAAATACATAGAGGAACATTGTATTTCACATTGGTAAGTGAAAAAAGCAAGTAGGAAAAGGCTATATACCGTATGACTCCAACAATATGACATTCTGAGAAAACTACAGAGACAGTAAAAAGATCAGTGGTTGCCAAGGTTTGGAACACAGGGGATTTTTAGGGCAGTGAGACTATCCTGTGTGATAATGTAATTGTGGGTACATGATATGCATTTGTCAAAACCCACGGAACTGTAAAACACCAAGAATGAACCCTAATATAAGCTATGGACTGGAGTTAATAATAATGTACCAATATTGGTGCATCAATTGTAATTAATGTACCACACCACTGCAAGATGTTACTCACAGGAGAAGCTTGTGAGGGGAGAGAGCAGTAGTTTATGGGAACTCTCGGTACTTTCTGCTCAATTTTTCTATGAACCTAATACTTCTCTAAGAAGTAAAGTCTATTAGTTTTAAAACAATAAAACACAGAGACCACCTTCCTATCAGAGCAGGAGTTTAGGAGAATAAATTGGAAGCCAAAGAAGGTAGGTGCCAGGGACAAAGCAGAAATGAATATACTCACATGTAGGTGACCCAGCCTTTGGCAGTTATTTCGTCCCAAGAAGAGACCGCATTCTAATGTCCCAGTGACTTTGATCCCTTGCTGTTCTTAGGAAACTGGAAGTGTGTCTTCCTTCTCTGGCGCACTACACACTGGGACTCATCTTCAGGCCCAGAGAAAAACAGCCTTCCCATGACAATTATACTCAATCCGTGAATGGGGACTCAGTGCAATCAGAATTGGACTAATTCTTATGCTGATGATGTGGTGCTCCTCTCACAAGTTTTTGAAATATTTGTACATTTATTTTGAGGAATAAATAGATGTATCCTGGTAGAATGGATACAAAGGAAATCCCCAATGGAAGCAAACTATTTTTCCCTATGGCCTTAGCAATTTGTGCCTGTCCCAAACTGTAAACCTCATTCGGCAAAACAACAGGCCTGCCTCTAACTAGACCTGTATTTGTTAGAATTTGTCAACCATGAATTGCTCTTCAGGCATGAGGTCCTCTTCTCACTTATCTACTCAAGCAGACATTATTTCTTCCGCTAATACCATAATGTTCTTGAGAGGAGTTCGCCACCTCATTAACTTTTCAAGGATGTTTGGTATTCCTTATAATTTGGCACCCTGGGAAGCAGCAGGGTGCTGCTGCACCCCCATACCCTCCACCCTGCAACCTAGCTCCGTGCATTCAGATGCTTTGCAAGCAAATAACTCTAACAGAGCTGGCTTTAGGGTTGACAGGAAAGAGCTGAAAATTAATATTATTTCCAGTGATCTATGTGGATAAAAAGCATTAAGGGCATTTCCTAAGGGGCTGGTATGTACCCCATCAGTCAGAGGGACAATGTAAGAGGATATTTAGGAATTCAGCAGGACAAATTAATTGGGGTGGTGAGGAAGGTCAAAAGCAGAAAAATTCAGGAGTTTAGATTATCTTTCTTTACATCAACTAAAAGTCAATGATATCTCTTCAAAAATGTCCATTTATAAATAATGAATACCAGGAAAGGACAAAAAATATGCCAATGATTTAAATTTTTGCTTTAACTATTACAATGAAATATTTTATTTGCTTGCTATATTAATTTCTGCTTCATTTAGAGAAAAGGGAAAGCAAAATACAGACAAGTCTCATCTTGTGCAGAAAAACTGAAAAGTAGGATCACCTACTGAATGTGAGTGTTTTGTCATTTATAGGCAATATTAATTACATATTCTATTTCCCTTTTCTAAATATGAAAGGAACCTTTTACTGGAACAGTTTGATGAATTCTAGAAATGAAGTACAACAGATGATCTCTGAAACGCTATGCATTCCTCATAGTGACAGCAGTAGTTTGTATTTCTCTGGAATTTGTTTTGACAGAACGGTAAATTTCTTTCTGTAGCTAAAAAGCATGATTCTGAGCAATATCTGTGTGAGGAAGGCCGGTTGATCTCCCTGACATGGGGTCACAGAAAAAGACAGACTTTACATTGGAAGAGGGTGTTAAGGAAAGGGGAAGAAAGATGGTTTCCTTGTAGGTTTCACAACTTGTTAACAAAAAAAGGACCTTTCTCTCTATAAAATTAATTTTTGTAATATTTATTATCTACTCAGATGATGTAGGAAATTCCTGCTTCAAATAAATAAGTGACTAACACCCTAAAAACAAATAAATGACTGACACGTACAATGGGTAACATAGTACAAAATGTTTTTTTTTTAATTTATTTTTGCTGTGTACTGGATACCATTTCACTGTACAAAGAATGTTTAACACCTAACCAAGCATCCAGGAAAAGCAGGGCCTTGATGTCCTGAATCGATTCAAAATGTTTACCTTTCATGGTCATTTTGACTTTGGGGAAGAGCCAGTAGCTGCATGGTGCCAGATCTGGGGAATAAGGTGAATGAGGACACACTGCAGAGTTTTTGACAGAAATTGCCGTACCAGAAGTGATGTGAACCTTGATCACAAAATACGATGAAGGCTGCTGCCGAGTGCCATCTAATGGAAAGGCAGGGGATCTTCAATACGGGAAGCGGCGTGTTGAACCTTAGTGACAGTGTGTGACAAGTTTCAACTTGTTCGGTGCAGTTAGTCGGGCGTGAGCTATGGTTGAGAGAAGGAGTGTTTCAAAGTGTGCCATAAATCATCCTCTATCATGACAGTGCTCCATGTCACACATCGTTTCTGGTATATGCTAACTTTTGTCAAATAAAAACATTATAGTGCGTCCTCATCCACCTTATTCACCAGATCTGGTACTGTGAGACTTCTGGCTCTTCCCCGAAGACAAAATGATTCAGAACATTGAATCAGCCACGACAGTGCAACTAAAGACACTCACAAAAGAGGACTTTCAGAACTGCTTCAGAAAGTGGCAAGAACGATGGGGTGTGTTCGAAGTGAGGGGGAGTATTTTGACGGGCATTAATGGCAATGCGTCTTTCACTGTAATAAATTTTTTAAAACTTAAACATTCACCAATCACCGTATTTTTTGATCACCTCATATTTCGATCCATTTTGCTTCTAAAAGTAGGGTTTGTCCTTATTTCTTCCATGGCTTTCTCCTCCCCGCCAAATATAAACCTCTCTCTCTCTCTCTCTAGGGTAGTAGGTGATGATGAGATTAATATCACTGTGAATCAGGTGGGCTGTCACCCACTAGTTATTTAAGTATTTAATGATCACCAGTCATATATCTGTGTAAGTTTAAGGAAAAGGAAGCCAAGAATATGAAGTCCCATCAAAATACCATTGTTTTCTTTTTGGTCTTTGTCCAGAACACTTTTAACCATATCAAACTGAAAAGTTAACAAAGTCTTAGAAAGTCCTTTATAGCAAAGGTAAAGAGTTGTTCTCTCTTCCACAAGCTATGGAACCTCCATTGGAAGCGAGTCCTAAAAAGTTTTTTTCATTGAGATGATCCTTGAAGGAACGTAGACAGTATGGTTTCCCTACATTCCACAGCGTTAGCTGGCTGTCCGTTGAGGTGGAGACAATTTCCTTATCACTCGCAAGAAACTGATTTTCGGTGTCATTTGAATACATGACTGGCTGTTTAGTGTTACGAAGATCACAATAGGGGACTCAGTGATCTGCACAGATGAAAGCCGAATGGTATCTAGAAGAGGTGCTGAATTTAACACCACACTCGTTAGCCTTCGCCTCAATGCTTGCCACTGAGTTGTCTGGGTTGGTAGACCACAGCTTCACTTTCGCATCATCAGAACCTGAAGCCAAGAGTTTAGGATCCATCAAACTAAAATAAACACTCCAATACCTCTTCTCATGCTCCTCCTGATAGACCTTTGACCTCTGTCCTATGAATCCATCCCATAAGATGACAGGGCCTTCATAGTCATTGCTGGCTAATAGGTTCTTATGATAACTACTCCAAATGATACAGTTCATTTTGGAACTGCTGGTCATTTCATTTTCAGGGTAATGAATATCCACCGTATCCTAAATGACTGTAACATATTCATAGACTTTCATCTTCTTTGTTACCCCCGCAATCACAAAATAGTCACAATCCTGGTCAAATTCGATACAAATGAATGTGTTAGTGCTGTGTGCTGGACGGCACTGCCAGATGGGGAATCCAATGTGCTGATTGCTGTCAACAGTCAGGGTACAATTAAGGTGCTGGAGTTGGTATGAGGGTTTACGCAGTTAAATTGTACTTGATCCTGCTGACATACATCTGCAGCTGACAATGAGAGAAGACAGAAACTGTCATGTCATGTGTCTCCCCAAAGTCATCATGGATTTTGTATTTGTTTTGAGTATTTTTTCTTCTACCTTTTCTCGTCCTTTGGGACATTGGGAATACCTAGTGGACTCTCCAATGACCTTTGGGACATTGGGGATACCCAGTGGACTCTCCACCATTAGTGTAGCTCTATGGACTTTGCTGCTGTTGGTGGTGTGGTTATCTAATTTTTGTGAGAAGGAAGCAAATTCTTTTGAATAAAAATGAATAAAAAATAATGAAAGTTTATTGAGCCACACACCAAAAATATCACTGTTTTTGTGACCTGGAAAACCTACATCTTTATGATTTCAGTGATAGTAACAACATCAGTTAAATGAGAGCTGATAAACTGAATCTTCCATTTGTCCTGAAGCCACTATTTACAAAGTAAATGGATAATATCAGGCTTTTAAGCTCGCCCATGTCCCTTTACAACTTGTCTGATTCAACTGACGGAAAATGGAGCACTGATATCTCCAAACAAGGGGCAGGGTGCTTCAGGCAAGGCCATGGTCTCTTCTTTAGAGAAACTGATATTATGGGCAGGGGGCACACTTGGTGCTTTTATCTGTTCTGAGACAGGCTGGGATGAACTGTCTAGGGTTGTAACTACACTAGTTGTAAAAGCTTGCTTTCAAAGGACCAATCAGTCATCATATTCAGAGATTTTTCTTGATGTGCGTAGGTTCCAATTTACTCATCTGTTAATTGGAAGTTAGAAACAGTGGTCTCTCTAATGATGCCAACTGGTCTAACATTCTATGATGTTACATGTTTTCGTTTTCACTTATTTTGCCAATATTTTTATTTTTCCTTTTTCTACCCACACTTTAATGAATTTTACAAAATATTTGGTATCTCTAGCTATTTATAAGCACCAATATTTTTTAGTTACCTACTCTGAATTAAGTACAATATAGCAGTGAAAATATATAAATATTGCCTCTGCCCTTATAAATCTTACATTCTAGGGATATGGCAGGGAGGGACCAGACACAGGCATTAAAAGACTCATTACATCAATAATTTCTTATAATAGTGATATGTGCAGTAAAGGGGAAATAGAAGCAGGCTGTGGTGACCTAGTCAGGCAGAGGGTCATGAGGGGAAGTTTCCCGGAGCAGGTAACATTTAAGACCTGGATGATTAACGGAGATGAGGCTGGTGAGGAGAAGCAAGAAGATTCTTTGCAAAGGTCATGAGATGGGATGGAGCTTGGCACAAATGAGAAGCAGAAAAATGCACTGTGTGACTGAAGGGAAAGGAAGGGGAGGCATGACCTGGGGCAAGCCGGAGAGGAGGCAGCAACTGTCTTATGCAGGGTCTGACAGGCTGTGAGGAAGAATTTGTATTTTATTGTCAGGGCAATGAAAAGCCACGGAGGGTTTTAAAGCATGATCAGATTTACATTTTTTTTTAAAAAAAGATCACTCTGGGGATGGACAGATAATGATAAGCAAATATAGCTAATGGTAGAAGCTGAATTTAGGTAGTGGGGATAAGGGTATTTACTGTAAAAATCATTTCAACTTTTCTGTATGCTTTAACATTTAAAAATAACATGTTGGGAAAATCTGGCCATCGTATGGAGAATGGATTGGGGGAGGGCAAGAATAGCTGCATACATGGCAGCTAAGAGACTTGTAATACTTGTAGAGAGGTTGATGGTAGGTTGGACTAGGGTGGCGGCATAGAGATGGCAAGAATTGGACAGGCTTTTGAGATATCTAGGAGGTACAGTCAATATGGTTTCCTCATTAATTTTGCCTCAGGGTAAGGGAGCGGTATAAATCAAAGATCACTACCCAGTACCTAGTTAGTATAACCGAGTGGATGACAATACCAGGTACTGAGTCAGGATGTACTAGAGTAGAAACACGTGGGTGCCAGGCAGATGGAGGAATGAAGAGATCAGTTTGAATATGTTGAAAACATAAGCTATCCTGGTGGAGATGTCCAATAGGCAGTTGGATCTGGGTCTGGGGCTGAGAGGAAGGGTCTCGGTCGGAGATGTGAGTTGAAGTGAGAAGCATATAAATGGTCATAAAACCACAAGAGCACAGTACATAATAATACCTGAGAGTATGTAGAAAATGAGAAGAAAGAACAAGTACTCAAGAATCCAGTGAGGAATATAAATGATAAATATCTAACTATTACATTGTTTTGTGCACCTGAAACTAATAAAAAATGTTATAAAAAATTGTGAAAGCAATGAAATTAATCATACATTCATAAATACATTCATTAAATCTCAAAACAAAACAAAACAAGAATCCAATGTTTAACACTTACCAATGTTTAACAGAGAAGGAGAGGGAGCAACTAATGACAGAAAAATTAAGCATACATGATAGTACTGATGGCCTCTATTGATGGGCTTTTGGGTTGTTTCCAATCTTCTGCAATAATAACCCTTGTATGTACTCATTTCTTACATATGTATCTATCTTTAGGATGAATATCCCAAAGTGAAACAGCTGCATTATATACAGAGGGTGCCAAAAAAATGTATACACATTTTAAGAAAGAAAAAAATCTGTATTAAAATTACACCCATTGTAACCGCTTTGAGCACCTCTTGTTTTTTGTTTTGTTTTGTTTTGTTTGTTTTGCTTTGTTTTCTTTTAATTTTTATTGGGAAATATTGGGGAACAGTGTGTTTCTCCAGGGCCCATCAGCTCCAAGTCGTTGTCCTTCAATCTAGTTGTGGAGGGCACAGCTCACTGGCCCACGTGGGGATCGAACTGGCAACCCTATTGTTCAGAGCTTGAGATTGTGCTCTAACCAACTGAGCCATTTGGCTGCCCCTGAGCCCCTCTTGTAATTGCAGAAGTCAAACGTGACTTGTATTCATCTTTTGTTAACGGTATACATTATTACAATTTTAATACAGTTTTTTCCTTTCTTAAAATGTGTGTACAGTTTTTTGGCACCCTCTGTGTGTGTGCCTGTGTGTGTATTGAATTTCACTGCTTATTTAAAAAAGACTGCTTATAAAAGCCACCAAACATAGCTTACTTAACCATATTTAATGTGGCATTTGATAGGACTGGTTAAATGTGGTATATATCTACAATGTAATACCCTGTAGTCATAAAAAAGAATGAGGTTGTCAATATATTCTAATATGGAAGGGGAGGAAGGAAGAGTTACTTTTCACAACTTTGAAGTACTTGAATTTTGCGACATTCACATGTATTACCTATATTTAAAAATATTATTTGTACTTCTACAGCATCCTTAGTAAAAAAGAGTGACCTAAAGATCAATTTACCTTTTATTTCTGAGAGCAACACCAACAGGTTTCTGATGGACTACATCGCTGGGTTTTGCATAATGGAAATACCCAGTTAGATGTAGGATTTTATGAAACCATGATACAGAGAATTGCTCTAAATGTGGCAAAGTTCTGAACACATAAAGTTCACGCTCGTTTTGAGTTCAAGTTATAAAATTTGGAATTTATTACTTTGCCACTTTTATTATTAGTGAATAAATCCACTTCATTTTGTCTTTTTTAGAGATGTCCCCAGACTTCACCATCACCCCTCTCACCTAAAAACAAAGAATGAGTCACATCAAGTCTGAAGACAATTTATTTCTACAGAAAAAGAAAATAATCAGAACTGCTGGAAAGTTTATAAAAAAAAAAAGTGATGATCTTACATATTTTGTGTTCTGTTTTTAAGAAGGGCAGCATAGGAATATGGGTGTGAGTTTCTAAAAAATGTGCCATAAGTAGGAAGCTACCCTTAGACCACTAACTTCCATTTTCTAGAATTAGATAACCTATTTTTAAAAAATAATATTGAAAATGGGTTGCTTATTCTCTTACTAAGAATAATGCTAAATATATTCTTAAATATGTATTCCAAATTCAAGAAGAAATTTAGAATACGAAATAATAAGCTAGAAGAAGCCCGAAGATGATTCTAGCTTTCCTACTATGGAAATTCAGTTTCTATCCTTTTAAGGATTTTATATGAATTCAAATAAAACAAAAATGAGTTGAGGGGCTATAAGATGACTCCAAAAGAAGAGCAGGTCAGGTATGTTCATACTCAAGTAATCAGACTTTACTCCGCCTCCCTTCGTCTATGTCCCCCCGTCCACCCTGATCACGCCAGGTATGTTCATACTCAAATAATCAGACTTTACTCCGCCTCCCTTCGTCTATGTCCCCCCGTCCACCCTGATCACGCCAAAGACAACAGTGGAAAGAACACTGGCCTCGGAGTCACACCCTGGATTGAAGTCCAGATACAGTCACAACTTCTATATGATCTTGGGCAAGTCATTTCAGCTCCGTGGGTTCAGATTTGGAATTTACAAAATGAGGAACTAAGTCTGGAGGCTGCTTTCAGCTTTAACTACTTTTGCGTCTAAGTTCAGGGGCTAAAGCATCTGAAAGACCAGGTGACAGAAGGTATGGCAGGTTGAACTATTGGCCATGATTCTTCATCCCTTCCTGCATCCTCACTCTTGCCATGGCTTCACTGTGAGCAGAGAGTATTTCTCTGCCTGTTGATTTTGGGCTTGGCCATGTGACTTCCTTTGACCAATGGAGTATCAGTAGACACGACACAAGTAGGGCTCAAAATGTACATTATATTTCATTCCCTTTTAGTTCATGACTTAGAACATTTTATAAAATACATGTTTATAACAGACCTCTCTAATAGCTAGGTCGTGACTAGGGTGACCCTGCATCCCAATATTCCAGGCCAATCCCGGTTCTGGTGTAATGAGTTAACTCTTCTCACTCTGAAAAATGGGCTGATTTACATGATAAATTATACAGTCACCAAAGAAAAACTTTTCAGTTCATCTTGAAAACTTACCTACGTAAGCCACAAGATTGCTACAATAACAGGGTCACCTCCTTGCCCCAGCAACCATCCCTACAATGACTTCTTTAGATCACGGGGATTCCCAGGGTGAGGAAAGGGTAGCCAGTACCCTTTCTTACTCTTCAAGTGATCTACATTCTGAGTGCCCCCCTTTTCCCTCAAACCATTTGAAGAAAACTAAATTAACTCATGACTAGAAAAATTTGGGGGACTCCTAATCTCAATTGTACTGTCAAATAAGTTTGTACCATTTCCCTTATGGTATAAAGCCTATGAATCATTGCACAATTTGCTTGTTAACAGGACAGTTTGGTACACTTTTTATCATCCAATCAAGAAGGTGCTGGCCCATGAACATGTACAGATACGTGCTTTTGTAGACCCTCAGCAAGACCCCAAATGTTCATTACCCTGCTATCTCTCCCCTCATGTCTTAATGCCCTCAGATGAGGAATGGCAGGGAAGAGGAATCCCAGGTCCCAAGCATGCTACTGGTAGGAAATGGCAGCCAGACAGTTCTGGGAGGCCTCATTTTGGAGAATGGTACCTTTAGAGCTGACGCTTCCCCATGCTGGAACGGAGCATGAGTATACCCTCTACAGGAGTCCCAGGATTGTCGGCCATCTTCTGCCAAACGTGTTGCTCTTCCCCCTGAGAGTCCATCCAATCCACGTTCTTCCCATGACTCACACCTAAAGAAGGGAAAAGGGAGTATTATACTTCACAGATGAAATGCTTTGGTCTTCTGGAAGACACCTATTGATCTCTGAGGGGACCTTCTGATCAGAGAGCCCTTCACTGGCTTGTTCTCACCACATCTCGTGAGTGGTGTTAGAATGGAATATGTCTTTTGCAGCCTAACTATTCTCTTCTGCTTAGATGATGAGAAATAATCAGGATGGCCCTACAGGCTCATTTCTTCCCCACTTTGGTAGTTTAGCAGAGAGCTGGCTTATTTGGACTGAGCTAACATGACAAAGGAACGGGCTGAACTGGTCTCTGAGGCTGTTCCTTTGTGACAAGGCCATTTCTATGACCTCGGGAGTTTTCACTTCAGTGGTACAGACATTCTTGGCTCTCCTATAAATAAGTAGAGAATCATAGGGATGGGGTCCTTCCCTACAGAAATATTGACCATGGTACAATGCAGACAGACCACCTATGTCTGGACTAAACTGTTGGATGAGAGTTTAGGGGGTTGCATGTGCTCCATTACTATAATTCCCCTCCCTCCCAATTCTCTCTGTTGTTATAGTTGTATTCTGGCACCAGTGGTCTGCTTCCATAACCTATTTGAACAACATTCGATGCTATTTTTTAGGGAAAAAAATTATTTCCTTTCAATTCAACTAGTGTGAGTAATGGCGGCAAGTGTTGGACAGAAATGAGAAGAGGATGAAGTCAAGTTGGTCCTGGAAGTCCTCCTCTCCCCTAGAAGCCTGTGTTGTCTTGGTAATCTTCTCCTGAGCAAAACCTGAAGTATGTCCCAAGAAAGCAGTTGGAATTCACTTACAGTGTAAATGATATTTTGTGAAAAGAATGAATATAAACATTATACGTCCCAAACGTCTAGCTGAGGGATACAAAGTTATGCAGTAGTATTTTTATTTTGAAAAATGAATAAGTCCTCAGCTAAAGGCATGGAGCATCTGTGGAAATTTCAGGAGTCAGTTATGCTGATACCTACTACATATCACACTTGCAGGAACCACTCCCCTGCCCCATGCCCAGTCACAGACCACTGCAGAGTCCCCAAGTCCCTCACCGCTTCCAGAATTCAAACGAACTCCTCCCAGAAAGATGTTGCTGGAAAAGGCCTCTTTGTCCCAGACGGTAAGTTCTAGGCAAACATTCTTTAAATCCTGGGGATGCAGGCCACTGAACGTGAAAGTATGATTCCACTGAGGGTTAACGCTCTTTTTTATTACCAGAGTTTTGTGCTTGGTGGCTTTGCTATCATCAGGGAGCAGGTAGCTGCAGGAGAAAGTGCAATCAAGTCATCAGAGAGGCAGTGGGCTGAAAATGACATCCTTGAGTAGTCATTTCAATTTCCCATAATTCCTGGTGTGTGTGTGATATATGTATTGGATTTTCTCTCCCAGGTTCCTATATGCTTAAATATGGATTTACTTCGTGGGATGTTTTATTATTTAAGTGGGGCAACAGTAAACTGTCTATACTCTCTTTTCTAATCCTATTTTAGTCCTTCCCTCATCTTGAAATGAAAATATCTCCTGCGGTAGATATTATTTAACGTATTTAATGTCCCACTTCCTATCATCCTTGGCCCACCTCCAGGTTGGCTTGAAGCCAGGATGAGCTGTTCCTGGCATGCTGCCAGCTTCCTACCTCAAGTACCTGTTTCTTGGCTTCCCTGGGTAAGGATTTTCTCAGGTGCTATGTGAGTTGACTCACCTTATGTGCAGGGAATCTTGGGATCACTAGGGATTTAATGTTTCTAGGAACAACCCTCAACCAATGAGTTTTAGAAATTGATGGATGAGTCCCATAGCTTCCTGTCCCTTAAAGGGACAATACTAAGGTACATTCCAGAGTTCTTTGTTGCTTCCCCAGTAGAATTGAGCCCCAATTGCCCACCATAGTAACCTGCCTATTAACATATTTTTATCAGCTTCCCTCCTTTCCCTGTCTCCTTTTCTCTACTCTGTCACTGGTGCTTCCTGAAATCTCTTCTCAAATAAAATGCCTGTACGGCGGGACTTCTCTCCTATGGTCAAAACATTTTTTGACCATGTGGAGATTGAGGCTCTAGGTACCCGATGAATCAGGGAGCAGGCTTTAGGGAAGAAGACATATGGGTATGGAATTATTACATCAAACAAATGTGAAAAATGCTACAAAACAAATGACCTTACAATAAAGAAGATACATTATGACACTTGAGATTTCATTTCATGTATCAAGCAGAGACTACTTATTTCCCAATATTCATTTTTTCCTTATTCTTCTCTAAAAAAAAACACTTCATGTTTTTTTAAAGTTAGAAACAAGATTTTCCAGAATAAAGACTACCTTCCTCAGCCCCCCCTTGCAGCTAGTATAGTTATGTGACTAAGTTCTGGTCAATAGGATATAAGAAGTAGTTTTGTATGAAACTTCTGGAATGTATATTACCGGATGGAATTTCGATGGGATAGCTGAAAATTCGAACAGCTATCTTGGCCCATGAGGTGGACACCGTAACAAGATGAAGAAACCTGGATCCCTGATCATCATGATGCTTCCAAACCTGCCCTAGATACCTTACCTTTAGTTTTTGTTTACATGCAAGATTAAAAAACACACAAACTTTTGTTTTCTTTAAGCCATTGCTATGCGGGCTCACAGACAGAGCTAATATTAACTGATATATTTTATAATATTAAACTTTGTAGGAGGGTCTATTCTTGCTTTCTCGTGCTCTTCAAAAAATCTGAGGTCCCTTTAAAATCAGCTCAGTGCAGAAGTGTCACTAGGGAAAGAATTTACTAGAAAACTACTGGCCTTTTAAAAAGTTATAAAACAAAGATACTGTCCTTTATAATTGCTGCTTTATACATTTTCAACATAATAAAGTGAAAACTATTTCAGAAAATGTTAAGTCACCTCTGTAAGGCCACAGTGAGGCCATAGGCAAGGAGCTATCCCCTCATCCCACCAGACAGTGAGCAGGAAGAGACCTGGACTAGATGATGGGGCTGGTGAGGCAAATTGTGATGGCAAGATTCAAATAAAGCATCTCACTACTGTGAGAAAGCGTGAAGGACAGATGGACCGGGATTCAGGTACACACACTCACCAGTGGGGAAGCCCCAGACATCTGCTTCTCTTTATTATTCGCCTTATCAAAGAATGTCTGGGGGTAAAGGCTTGACTCATTTCCTTGTAGGGGAAATTACACTTTTCGAAGAAGGATTGAGGAAAGGGACAATATTGTCATCTGACTCAAAGAGTTAACCTCATGGGAATTTGTTTGGCTTCATGTGTTCTATGGCATTCCATGAGAGCAGGGACCACGTCTTAGTTTCGAAACTGCAGCACTTAGTACTTGGTACATGTGCATTTACGTATTTGCTTGAACCAATGAAAAATATCCTTCTTGTTCTAGTTCCTCTAATTATAGGAAAAACATCCCAAATAGAAATCAAGAGATACTTGTTGTTGGGTTGTCTAGAACAGGCAAGAAGGTCCATTTCAAGGGCTGTATTCCCTCAAGAAACAAAGTGGGCACAAATTCCCAGCAGGGAGTTCCAGACCTTCCCCAAAGCACTCTCCAGGGAGGATGCTCTGACATCTCCACTTTTTTACTACTTCCCTCAAGAGAGCAAATCACCAAGGATCCAATATTTTTGTTGTTGCATACTGTCAGCACCAATAAAAGTACATTACACATAGAAAAATCATACTTTATCCTCCTTCAAGAAATGAATCGCACAGGAAAACTTGCCCATCTTGAAGGTGAGAGTGATGGGAAATCCTGAAATACGCTGGAAGTGCTGAGGGCTAGAATAAGCAGTTCCCTCTATACTCATGTCATTTTAGATGGAAGAGCCAGCAGTCAAGGGTAGCTCTTTCCTAGTATATGTCAAATAGGAAGAGCATAGAAACCTCACTGCCACCCCTGTCTCATGGATCATAGATTCTTTCATCTCCCATTATGTGCCATCTAAAATGAACTCTAAGTTACCCCTTCACAAAGCTGTCGGAAGTGCCTCCTGACTTCACCGCAGTCAGATTCTTTGCCTCTTTGATGAACACTTCTAGTACTCCTCCAGAAATTATAGATGACTCCTTCTTCTTTCCCCTTTTAATGGTCTTTTTTCCTGCATAAGCCATCAAAATGAAAGCAGAAAAAAGGGAGGGAGGGAGCGAGGAAGGGAGGGAGGAAGGGAGAGAGAGAGAGAAAGAGAGAGAGAGAAAGAAAGAGAGAGAGAGGAAGAGAAAAGGGAGGTAGTGGAAAAGGAGGGAAGAGGAGAGATGAGAGATTGATCAAAGGTTCCATTTCAAAATTTACAAAGAAAATCTACAAAGATTTATTTCGTTTTCTTTTTTTAAAATTAAAGTTTATTGGGGGTGATAATGGCTAGTAAAGTTACATAGGTTTCACGTGTACAATTCTGTATTACATCATCTATAAATCACATTGTGTGTTCACCACCCAGAGTCAGTTCTCCTTCCATCACCATATATTTGATCCCGATTAATCAGTTTTTAACTTTTATTTTTTATGTTAGATTCAGGTTTGCAAAACAACATAATGATTAGATATTTACACCCCTCACAAAGTGATAACCCCCCAAGTCTATTACCCCTCTGACATTATATATAGCTGTTACAATACCATTGACTATATTCCCTATGCTGTATTCCACATCCTGTGTCCGTCTACACACACACACACACACACACACACACACACACACACACACTTAATTATAGTTGACATTCAATACTATTCTACTTCAACTTCAGGTGCACAGCGCAATGCATCTACACAATCTATAAAAAAAGATGAAATCTTACCATTTGCAATGACATGGATGGACCTAAAGTATATTATGCTAAGTGAAATAAGTCAGACTGAGAAAGGCAAATGCCATATGATCTCACTTATATGTAGAATCTAAAGAACAGAATAAACGAGCAAACAAAACAGAAATAGACTCAGAGATACAGGAGAAAAGAACTGATGGTTGCTAGATAGAAGTGGGGTGGGGATGGGGGAGAAGGTGAAAGGATTAGAAGGTACAAATGGGTAGTCACAATATAGCCACGGGGAGGTGAAATACAGTATGGGGAATATAATCAATACTATTGTAAAGATTATGTGGGGTGCCAGATGGGTACTGGACTTATCAGGGGGATCACTTTATAGATTGTGAAGATTAATTTCATTTGCTGATTGAATCAGGTCTTCACATTACTGTATGTCTTTCCATGTACTGATTTAAATGTTTTTTACCTTATTTGATTCCTTCCAGGTAGATCTTTCATGTGTGTTTATTGGAAAAAAATGATCACAGAAATTTTAAAATTTAAATACTCCCCTACAAGGTATGTCTTTTCACAAGGTATAAAGGAAGACCCTGAGAGCTTCCTGGGCCACATTCCTGCTCTCACTGGGAAATAGCTACAGTGAAAGCATTTTGCTTTTGGAAGCATCAAGCCTCCAAAAGAGCAAATTCCATAACTCCATTCTTTGATGTGTTAGTCTTCTAAATTGTCAACTCCATGCAGGGCCAGCTCTAAAGACTATAGCCAAGGCACAATTACATTTTTGAGTGAGAGAAATCTCTTCCCACATTACACTTTTATTATGACAAAATGTGCTGAAACATGAATAAAAACTACCACTACCATTATTTAGTACGGTTTTAAACACTTTACATGAATGAACCTATTTAATCCTTACAATATCCCTATGAAGTGAAGAAACTGAGGCCGAGAGAGAGAACGTTACTTGCACAGGGTCACGCTGAAGAGGGTGATCGTGAATGGAAGGACAGAGAAGACAGCCTTTAGGAGTTGATGGAAGGAGAAGGGCAAGAGGGATTGAAAAGTTGATTCCCTCTGATTTTTCCTTTACATTCTGTATTCTAGGTCATCTTTTTCCTCAAAACTCCCTGCGTAGCTGTGAATGTCATAAATCCATCAGGCAGCTATCTATACCTCCCCTTTCCATAGACTGTCTCTCTTTAGCCCCACTCCAACCTGTGGAAGATCCTGTATCTCTGGGACTTCCAGGAAACAAATCTTACCATTAAAGCTTGTTTCTAAGTATGAACTTCGTCCTTTCCTTGTAATAATCCCACATATACAGTACAATGGTACCTCGGTTTTCAAACGTAATCCACGAGTTCTGAAACGTTCGAAAACAGCCGACAGCTGGACCTCAGGGTCTTGCACTCAACAGAAGCCACGTGACATGTTCGACTTCTGAGTCGTGTTCGAAAACCGAAGCATTTACTTCCAGGTTTACAGTGTTCGTAAACCAAAATGTTCGTCAACGGAGATGTTCGAAAACCAAGGTACCACTGCATATACTTCTCAACTCTCCTCAAAAGACAATGACACCTAGTCCTTTAGACTGATTTCATCTGTGTAATGCGAAAGTAACATAGCCCAACCATTCCCTAACTTCTAGAAACAGAATATCCTTGATCAAAGTCATTGGTTTTTACTCTACCTTGAAGTTGTCCTAGTGGAAGCATCAGGTTCTCCTCTGGGGGAATGTAACGTAAAACAACTGTCAGCTCTCCTTTGTATTGAAGGCCAATGTCAGCAGAAAATTCCACCTAGCCAAGGGGAGACAGGTAAAAAGAAAAACTGAGAATGCTTGTTTTATTATTTTGTCGCCCATGTTTGTACAATATTCACTTGGCTTAAATGTGACAACTCATTCCCATTCAACTATGATAGCACTTATTGGTTTAAGATGTCTTAGGTATGAGAAGAGAGAGGCTGGAGAACTCTATGAAAGCATTTGCATATAACATTTAACATTAGAGTCAAAGTAACTTGAGGGGAGATGTATAACACATGTGGTCAGTCAATAGATACGGAGTGCCTCTGATACAGTGAGGACTGAATGTACTATCACCGAGCACACATACAGTTTGGGGAATGAGGCAAGAATACAGATGCCACTGAAAACAGCCTAAGATACTTCTTCCTGTCTGTCCTTGATGTCTTAACACTTTCCTGAATGACCAAGAGGGGGAAAGTAGACAATAATGCTTGATTCACATTGGGTTGCCAGTCACCAATTATTAAAAAATTATATTGGTAATTTTCACATCATTAAAATACAACGTGGAAAAACTGGTTCCTTCAAACATTGCTGGTAGTAATACAAAATAGTATAGCCATTCTGGAAAACAGTTTGCAGTTTCTTGTAAGACTAAACATACAACTGGCATACAATCTAGCAATTGTACCCTTGGGCATTTATCCTAGAGAAATGAAAGAATATGTCCACATAAAAACCTGTACAGAAATATTCATATCATCTTTATTTGTGATAGTAAAAAACTGACACAACCTAGATGTCCTTCAACAGGTGAATGGTTAAATAAACTGTGGGATAGCCATAGCATGGACTACTACTCAGCAACAAAAGGGAAAGACTATTGATACACGCAACAGCTTGGATGAATCTTAAGAGAATTATGCTGAGTAAAAAAAAAAAAAAAAAGCCGGTCTCAAAAGGATATATATTATACTATTCCATTTATACGACATTGTTATAATGACAAAATAATAGATATGGAGAATGGATTAGTGGTTGCTAGGAGTCAGGGATGGGAAAGGCAGGAGGGAAGTGGGTGTGGTTATAAAAGAACATGAGGGATCTTTGTAGTGATATAACTGCTCTATACTTGGCTGTGGTGGTGGATATACAAAGCTCCACATGTGATAAAATTGCACAGAACTAAATATACAAACACACACCAATGAAAACGGAGGAAATCTGAATAAAATTGGTAGGTTATATGAAGGTCACTCTCTTCACTGTGATACTGCATTACAGCTTTGCAAGATGCTATCACTGAGGGAAATTGGGTAATGGCTACTATTTATCATAACTTCATGTGTATCTGCAATCATCTCAAAAATCAAAAGTTTACACTAAAAAAATTAAATGTGAACCCAGAGCTTCTGTTCTGTAGGTCTCCCAGTTGCCATTGACTTAAGTAAACTTTAATTTTTCATAAACAAGGTAAAGAAAGTAATGCACTTTCTCAGGATTTTTTCCTTAGGGATCTGACACTGAATCAAGTGTTGAGAACTGCTGTGGGAGAGAAAGCAGACTGAAAGAATTCAGAAACCCCAAAACTCACAGCAAAGTCAGAAGCTGTTCAAGCCTCAGCAAAAACGACCGACAGCATTACAAAGAAAGGGAATCCTTGCTTGATTTTCTTTCTTATTGGTGGTGGTAAAACTTATTAGTAAGGGTGGGAAAATCATTTGAAGTATTTTTTGTAATTCAACCATGTTACCATGGGCAAAAATGTGATTAGATGGTAAAATAAGATTGTCCATCTAATATTTAATCTGATTATTTTAGATCAAGTACCTAGTGAAAGGACTTTTCTTCTTTGAAGTTTCAGTAAATTTTATGTGAACATCATATATGGAAAATTATAATGGACATTATGGCAGATTAAAGAGATCAATACTTTTTTGAGACTGTAGCCAATGGGAGGTATGGTGGTTGTCCTCTCTCTTTGCATCTGAGTGAGCTCTGTGATTGCTTTGACTGGTAGAATATGGCCAAAGTGACAATATGCCAGTTTCTGGGCCCAGGACTTAAGATTCACAGCTTCTACT
Source organism: Rhinolophus hipposideros (assembly GCF_964194185.1). Taxonomy (NCBI): domain Eukaryota; kingdom Metazoa; phylum Chordata; class Mammalia; order Chiroptera; family Rhinolophidae; genus Rhinolophus; species Rhinolophus hipposideros. The sequence continues at coordinate 97,557,263 of NC_138046.1, forward strand.
TTCTCTCCTGGAATGGATATTCTTGGGACGCTTCCTCTGGGAACCCATGATATGAGGCCCAAGGCACATGTTGGTGCTCCAACTGGCAGGCCTGAGTCCCCAGCTGGCAGCCAACATCAAGTGTGCGACAGCCAACTTGAACAACCAGCCCAGTCAAACCTTCAGAGGACTTCAGCCTCACTCTACCATTTGGCTGAAACAGCATGAAAGACCTTAAATGAGAACCACATAGCTGAGCCCCATTACCCTACAGAATGATGAGTGATAGCAATAAATTATTGTTTAAAGTCACTAAAGTTTAGGGTAGTTTTTTATACAACTGGTGCAGGCTCTATTTGCTTTTGGATGAAATCTTTGGGTAGGAAAATATGTTGGTAGGAAAAAGTGATATGTGCCGGTGTTACAACATACTAATATACAGTGTATTAGTAGGGATCAAAATATGCATTGGGATTTATTAATATTCCATTGGTTTTAGCTTAAATTAAAATATACTGGTGACTTTATATACATACAGTCCTCAAATCTTGTGAAAGTAGAAAACAACAAACATGAAGTTTTGTAGCGTCATGGGCACATACAAAAGAAAGTCAAAGGAGGGAGTCATCTCGCACCCTGCACATATCTATTTGTCTTGGGGTATTTGGGGTATTCTTGCAAGGAAATTCCAAGGCAGCATCCTCTCCTTGCAGACCACCAGGTTACATTATTTAACCAACTCCTGCTCAGAAAAAGTAGCAGAATTCATGTCGATCCAATTTAATTCAACACATTTGGAATGGCTTCTTATAGTAATGCTTTTAAGGCATTTCAACAATTGCTGTGGGGACACAGACATAAACCCTGCTTTCAATGAGCTCTCAGTTTATCCAGCAGACATATATATATATATATATATATATATATATATATATATATATATATATATATGCTACAGTAGAAGCTCTATTAATCTGCTTTTCTTTAACTGATTCATCAGATTAATTCTTTCCATTCCCAATGAAGAACAGGATCCTCACCGCAAACACCGAGCATGTCCACTCCCATCAGTTGAACTGCCTGTTCCTCAAGAGTCAGCTGTATTAAGTCTCCTAAGTTCTTTATGCCAGGCATCTTTGTGATTCTAAGTGTATAATTTAATACTGCATAAACTGAAGAGTATAAAAAGACAGCTGTTACTACAAAAATTAAGTTGAATACTTTAGAGGAACCGAAGATTTGAAAGTAAATTTGCTATTTGTTTATATTTGGGCTTGAAGCTACACAAAATCAGGAAAAATCATGAATATTTAGAAAGATTTTATACTTGGTTTACTTTGAAATTATTCTTAAATTCTTGTTTCTCTTTAGAGAAACTCAAACTAGAAACTGTTGATGATAACGCATTATGGGTAGAATTTATTTCAGGAAGATATGACAGGGTTTTAATCATTGAAATCATACTCAGTAAAAATGAACTGTCCCTTATTAGAAGACTTGAAAATGAAGGCACATTTATTTGTTTTGAGTTAAAATAAATGTTTAAGAAATGCACTGGGGTATGTACATGTGTGTGATTTCTGTGACTTTCTCTATTAACTGACTATTGGTCCTGATTTCTGGGAGTCTTCTGGTTTCCTACTACACAAGTTCAATGTCACACAAAGAGTGACACTTGCTCTAATTCAGGTACAAATAAACTACTGTGGGAAGAGAGAGTAATCCAGATTGGGATAAAGAGGTCACCCTTATCTGGTCCTTAAAGAATGGGAGAGATACCAGATGAAATGGAGTGGGAAGATGATTAGTCTGAGTTAAAAAAGCAGTCTGAGCAAAATACAGTGGGGACTGTGGAGAATGCACGTAAGTGGTAGGAAGCCAGGTATGGTTTGAGGTCTGTGTACAGGGAAGCAACTTCCTTGCTAGTAGCTTGCTACTTCCTTGCTAGTAGCAAGGAAGATGGAAACGAGGTGTCTACTCTGGGTTCCCCAGAAGACACTAAGACATGAATTTATGTTATAGTGTTTTATTAGGATGGGAAGTGGGGAAGTGGGACCACAAAGTGAACAGCGACTTCACAAGGTTGTGATACCAGGCAGTTTCAAGGAGAGTAATTTTTGCTCCGTGCCACAGGGTAGCTCTGGAGACAAGAGAGATCACAGTTCACAGCTGGCCCTGTCAGAGGCAAGGGAATGAGAGTGCTTTTGCTCTTTCTGCCCTTAACCCCCAGGAGACTTCAATACCCAGGTGACTCTGGCTTTCCATGCCCACAGACCAACCCCACTCCAGCAGCCGGAGGATATCTCTCCTACCAAGACTGGCAGGTGCTGGCTAGTGGGAGTGAAAGTGATGGGCAGCCAAGTATGCATGAAAATGGGGACATGGGAAGAGCACGGACATCCGCTTCTGTTACAGAAGGCTGGGTCATACCGGGGAGCACCGAGTGCCAGGGTAAGAGTTAGGATTTATTCAAACCATACCCCAAAGCAGTAGAGAACTGGTGAGGGTATCTGACGGAGCAGAGGTATGGCATAATCAGGTAACACCCATTAGCCTCTGCTTTTTGAAGAGAGACAGAGAGATGCACTTCCCATTACAGTCGGAAGCAGAGTTCCCAGTACATTTACAGGTCTAAGACGGGATAATAATTTACATACAAAAGTCAGCCAAAAGTGCCCAATAAAGAAAGAGCCTTTCAGCTAGGGAATCATTCTACAGGCACTTCCATTTACTCTCTGCCGGAAAGTAGAACAGAGAAGTTTTCCTTGTAAAAACATTTAAGCTTGCTGTTGATTTTCAAAGGTCCTTGTTTTTATAATAGCACCTTCTGGGAATGCACGAAAGGCGATTCATACTAACAAACCCTTCTGGTCGAAATACTGAACATGCCTTTCAGAAAGATAATGAGTTATAGCTACTAAGCAATCCCATGTTATGCAATAATATGGAAGTTATTCCGTGAAACTACTTTACAGTACATTTAGCATCTTGAGTTCTTTCTCTGCCTGCCCCAGCTTCCTGACTGGCCTAGTGCTGTAAGATCTAGCAAAAACAAAGGGAGGTGTGGAGGCACTTTCAGTAATACAGTCAATAAGCAAGAAGGAACCAGATCTTTCCAGTACTCCCACTACGGAAAGATATCAGTATTTCTGAATGCTTGAGGACTATTAATTCTGATCATCTATTATTAAGGAAATTGGTCCCTGTAGCTCACACTTCACTTCCTCAGCTGGATGATCTTCAAGAAACATTAGGGCCCCGGAACTGCTCATACTATAGCTGCTGCTGATGAAGTGACTCCTGCACTGAAATGACTGACACAGGAGACTGAGAATGAAGTGACATTTCTGATAATCAACCCCAGCTCAGCCTGAAGATAAATCACTCATGAAGTGGGTGGCAGCGTACAGAGCAGGCTTTGGCATGGGTCCCCCGATTTTTGCAAGGCATGATAGCTAAGGAAGTCTGAGCCTCTGTGTGTGTCAGGAAGCTGGGCAGAGAAAGATGACAAGGATTAGGGACACTAACTTGTGTTGGGTTCCCCAGAAGCTGACTCTGAGGTGAGGATTCTTACGCAAGTGACTTACTAGAGAAAGCGCTCCCAGGATAGACCAGTGGGGGAAACAGGTCAGGAGAGGGGAGGGAGCCGGGCCAGGGTGCAGCCTGATCTGGCTGGGCATCTCTGGAGTATAAGGCCTGGGAGTGTTTCCCACGCTTAGTAAGGGAACTGGGCTTTCAGAACCCCTCCCCCCATCTTAGCCAGGTGCTGGCTAAGGGTTGTCTTGTGGCAAGGAGTGCATAAGCTCCGAGGAACTTCTGGCTCTGCCCATGTGGGAAAAAGCTACAGTAGCCTGAGGACACTCTTCTAAAGAGAGTCTCAAGTGGAGGCTGTTGGAGGCAACAGATGTGGTGAAAGGAATCCAAGGTCATCTGGCAGAGGACCAACTTAGTTCTACAGACATTAAACACAATCAGAACCTTGAGCAGGCTCAGAGAGATGCTTCTCCCTTATGACAGTGGAACCACTCGATGGCAATGTGAAGGTGATTACTTCGGAACGGTGTTGGACCCTAAGCACACAGGATGCCTGGGAGAGGCCTGGGAGAGCTTAGGTACCATGCCAGCACAAATCCTTCAACGATTTCCAGGAAACTGACTGGAAACCCTCCAAAGAGCCCCAGTGTGCTTTAACATTAAATTTATGACAGACAAGTTCATTTCATGTACTAAGATGCATATTACTTGTCCTCCATCTGTGTCGTGCATCATATCATGTCTTGGACATTTTCTAACTGATTCTGTGATGCTCACCCATTATGCACAAAAAGAAGGGAGTGACAGGAGACGGTTAAGTCATATTAAATGCCCTTTATGATGAGACTTTTCATTCAATTCCAAGAGATATAGTGCTGTAATGACCAAATATTTCTCTTAATTAATGTTAGGGGAATGTTATTGTATTGAGAACTTCTTTGTTGTTACTATTGTACTTTGTATCTGTATCACACGTTAGTCAAAGGCTTGCAGTTATTTTATGTTTAAGGATTTTTATTATATTTTATTGTCAATTTTACCCACAGCCCAATTATACCTCCCAAAGATTTTCCATGAGTTACTTATACCATGTTTGAGGTCAACAGTTATAAAACTCCACCAGAAAGCTGTATTTAACTTGAGTCTCAGTCTCCTCATAGAAAATGGGGATAACGATACTTAGCTCACAATGGTTGTTGTATCCATTACATGTGAACAATGCTGCTATTGATCATGATCAATGTTTATTATTGTTGATATCCAGCCTTTGTTTTTCCTTGTCTAGCATCCACTCACCATTCTTTTAGTACTACCGTCCCTGGATTTCCTTGAGAGTAATACCACTTTCAGGATCAGAGTATGTTTTGATTGCCTTAAGCCAGCCAATGTGGCTCACCTCTCTGGTCACAGTGATAAACTCAGAATGGGCACATAATCCCATCCTGAATTGGGAGAACCAGGCCCAGGGCATCGGTTGAACTGTTGGGGGAAGAAGAACTCTCTCCTCTCCTGGACAATGTACTGCAAGGATGAGAGGCTTGCAGCTGCTATAGTGTCCAAGAGAAACATACCTGAAGCTAGTGAGGGAGGTCAATACTGTACGCAGTTGGAAAATGAAGCTAATACAGAGATAAGAGACCAGGAAATTCCAGGGCCTGGATAAGATCTGAGCATCGCGATCAAGTCATGCTTTATAATCACTGGCCAAAAATTTCCTTTTACTTTTCTGACCAGTACGAGCTGGGGTTTCTCTCAATGGCAGTAAAGGACTGCAATGTAACATAAATATTATGTAGAATTTACTGAGAGCTTACAATGTGCCTGACCCAATACTGTGAGCATTACACAGGACCATATTCAAGCCTCACAGCGTTCCTATAAGCTACGTCCAATTATCACAAACGAGACACCAAGGCCTAGGAAGTTAAGGACTTTGCCCAAGGTCACACAGACAGTTGTGAAGCTGCCAGGATTGAACCCAGGAAGTCTGATTTAAGTCCGCTATCATGACCATCATGGTTTGTTGGTTTTTGCCTCTTTATATAAAGAACAATGTTTGGTTATGGAAATGTGAACTTTTTCACCTCACTCTTGACTTAAAAAGTCACTGCACACGTAGAAAGACAGACTCCAGCTGCATCAAAGCAAATCCAAGGTACTCTTGGCTCTAGTTTAGAACATACTAGATTGTCGATTTCTAGAACCAGCTTTGAGATTTTTCTGACTGTAACTCAAGACCTAGGTTATGAATCTCAAAGGTAGGAATGTAGGAAACCAGATGCTTTAGCTGCTGGTCACTTCCTCATGTGAGCCAAAGTAAGACTACTCCAGCTTGTCTAAATCATCGAGAATGAGGAATGGAGAGAATATTTTGAGACTGATCTTGCCCTATGCATTTGGTTTCACCTATGTGAAAATGAATGGTTTCCCTTTCTAATAGGATCATGTAATGTATTCCTTTTGTTTATCCATGGAAACCTTCAAGTGATGAATACATTTTTAGTAAGTCAAATTAATAATACATCTGATTCTGTGGTTTGCATTATACAGTCTGTACTGAAGAAAGATTTCCAAAAGAATAGATTTACATTTATTACATTATTCTAACATTAGTTGCACTCATCTTTGAGATTATCACATGCTGATTTGAAGTCTGCAGACTCTTTAGGCCTGTAACATCAGTATGGCTCAGAACTTGACTCACTGCATACCTGTATGACAAATCTGGGAGCATTTCCTACCTTGGGCTGAAGCACAAACCACTCATCACTTGGATTTTCAAAGTTCCATGAGTCGAAAGGAATCTCCACCTCCCCAAGGAAGCTGTTACGTCCAAATCGATCATAATGCCAGACTGAGAGCTGCAGAGTCCTTGTTTCCAGTTGAGTATGGCTGATGGTATACTACAAATGAGATTGACAACATCACATTCCACATGGAGGGTTCTGCCCAATTCTATGACAGACTGACATTTACTTCTGTCATCCTTCAGATCAGATGCTAGCAATATGAACAAAGCAAACACCAAAAACCACTTCATTTTTCATTTCTGCTACAACTGAGATTCTATTCTATGAACTCATTTTGTGTTAGACCTAGCACTGAAAGATGCATCAACAAATTATTTACGGTTGGCAGGTTGGTAAACTTCAGACAGTCAATAAAAAATATTAGGGGGATGAAGCTTATTCCCTTTCCAGTTTTACCTGTTTTTTGTTTGCCTAATTATTTTTTAACCATCTACTTTGTAAGGTCAAGGTTTATTCTGTCTATTCTCCAACTTCTTTGTCTTATTTTATTCATAATGAGAACTCTCAAATTCAGAAGCGTACTGGCAGTGAGACACTTGCAAATACCAAACTCCATAAAAGCCAGCCTAAATAAATAGATATACATGGGGTAAATAGATATACATGTAGATTGAGCAAAAAGAAAATATTGCTCGGGTAGCTTTTCCTTTTCCAGCGGAACGTCATCCAGGGCCCCATGTTACACACTTGCAAACCTTTTGTTCTGTGCAGCTCCCGCAGGGGACAAGCTGTAGACTAACGAATTCTGGATCTTAGATTTGCCTTTACCTGTCCTGGCATGATTACCCTTGGCTATTGCTTCCTGAATTTGCCACTTCACTCTGTTTATTCTGTGTGGGCTCATCTTTGCTGTCCTGCTATGGCCACTGGATTCCCCCTTCGTCTGTATTCATTCATTCTCATTTTGATCTGTCTTGATACTGGCTCCTGCTTCCACACATGACCCATGGACATATGTCCCCACTCACAAACTTCCTGCCATGGTGGACTGACTCCATCACTCCGGGCACAATGTCCATAAATGTCCCTACAATTTCCAATAACTTCTACATTTCAGTCTCCCCAGATCTTTGCCAGGATAGACTGGTCCAAAGTGCGAGAAGGGATTGTTATATGGAAGCCAGTGGGGAAAAGTAATTGTTCTAGGATTGGGGTCTGGGTTATCTTATTTAAGCCACTTTCGCTGATATTTCTCTAACCCCATAGCTCCACTGTGCATTAACCACATGCCTAAATTTAGCCAAATTCTGAAACCCTAATAAGAAACAGCACATATTCATGCTGTGTTAGCAAAACAATGAGTGAGTGTACAAAGTGACCTGAAAAGTCAGTGTCAAAAGTAACAAACTTCCTTTAAGGGGAACTACAAAAATCACAGTTTGCCCAAGGGCAAAATGCATTTTTTGACAAGATGTATCACTTCAGATGTAATTTTGCTGGATCATTTCTACTTAAAGTGTACCTTCAGCAGCAGCAGAGAAATAAATACAGTAAGAGTGGTTCACATTTTTCCTTTTCCAAAAACTGTTAGGAAAGCCAAGAGCATTACAGTAATTTATTCAAATTCTACTTTCTCAAACATACATAAGCCTTGACATGCAAATTCCCTGTAGTTAGTGACTTCTAAACCAATGAGGTTGTGAACAATATCATTTCAGTTGCTATAACAGACTATTTATTTACCTTTAGTGTTTCATTGAATTCTGGATTAGTGCCTGTTCTGATTTTCGTCTTACGTTTATTGTTTCTAGACTTGTCAGGAAGAAGGTATGACTTGACATAACTGTTGGTGATAAAAGACGAAATTAATTATTGGGAAACATTTACTTTGCAAGAAATTCTCAGGGACTTCAGTAAACAAAAGAGGTAAGGGGAATAGGCCAGTAAGCATAAGAGATAGAACGAGGGAATATAGTCTACATAAGAGAACACTTTAAAAATCACTCTGGGCCTTCATGAAGAGAGAGGCAGTAAAGTGTAATGGTAAAGAGTGTGGGCTCTGAAGTGAAGCCAACTGTTTAAATCACTCCATGCCTCACTAGTTTTGGTGAACTCAAGAACTTACTTAACCTCTGTGTGCCTCAGTTTCCTCATATATAATACTGGGATAATAACAGTATCTAGCTTATGGCATTGTGAGGACTAAATCAGTTAATACATACAAGATGACATTATACTACTTAATAAATATAATCTATTATTATGATCAATAGTCTCACAAAATATTATGGGGTTATATTCCTTTCCATTCAGATGTTAGGACTTCCAATGAGAGGAGTCAATGCTAAGGGGTGAATGAAGAAAAATGGTGAAAAAGAAGAAATAGAAAATAAAATCCTAAGTCACAATAGCAAGTCTACCAACACCTTGCCCTGAAGTATCCCAGGAGCCTCTTGGAGCAGGGGCATCATGGCAGACTCAGAAACGTATAAGATGTACAAAATGCTATCAGAATCCTGAAGTACATCTACTGGAGCTTTTGATGACACCTTTCCATGCTAGTCTAAATAATTACATTGGTCCTGAAGCCCTGTGATATTTAGCTGAGGAAGTAAATGGACCAATCTATACTCAGAATCCTTTTTTTGCTGAGTTTATTGAACGTAGGTCATCTAGTATGATGAAAAGGGGTCACATAGCAGGTCTGAAACTGCTAGCCTTAGCAGTTTAGCCTTAGAAATGCCTACTTACAAAGTTGGTCCTTGGCTGGCGTCTTGGAACTTGGATTTCAGGAGGATTCTCATCATTCCCAGAACAGATATAAGTGGGTCATTGTAACTAAACTATTTGTAAAAACAATAAGGCATATGCAGAACATCTGCTTTCTTTCTGCGAGACTGGAATTTTGGTATGTGACCAGTTGAGTCTCTAAATGGCTTTCCTGGCAGACAACATTTCATAAGTACTATCATACCCCGTTGCTAGAAGAATTAAGTGCATCCTGAATGACTCCACTTGGAGGAACACTGAAAGTTTAAGCCTGGATTCTTCAGAACTTCATCACATATGCCTCTTCCCTTTGCTGATTATGGCTACATGTAGAGTCCTGTGAGTCCCCCTAGTGAGTCTTCAAAGCTGCCAGTGGTCCTCGGAATTCCTGATACATCTTTATATCCAACTCCCCTCCAACGTGCCATGATCCACCCCTGCCTTCCCAGGCTGATCTCAGGAATCCTGAGAGCCTCAAAATTGCCATTTTGAGTTGTTCAATTGGGCTAACGGCTTGGCAATTTTCTTTGGAGTGTTACTCAGAACAAAAATCAGCTCTTAATCATCCTAGGGTGTGCCAACGTGTCAGCATTGTATCTCAAAAAGCTGAGTCTGTTAAACTACAAATATGTCAGTCCTAAATCATGTTGAGGAATAGCTTCTTAAAAATCAGGTAACCACAGACACAACCATTATACATATACTTCAGAGACTATTTAGAAGGGTGGCATAGGAGGAAAGTGACCATCAGCCTTCAGAAAAGGCTCTGAATCAAGAGGAATGCTAAGCATCTTCTAAAAAAGAAACACACACACGGACAAAAAAAATTCAGTGAGTGAAATAATCTGAGGAAAATATACTATGTGCTTACGCATCGGTCCTCTGTTTCTTTTCATCTCCTATGGCCAGATTTCTGCAATTCTTGACAAAAATGTAGAGCCCGCCAGTTTTGTAGCAGTAGCTGATGTGGAGAAGGATTTCACCACTGACCTTCACGTTGCCATAGTCTCCTGTTTCACTGTAAACACTCATCATGCTGTTAAGGCTGGTCTGGAATAAACAAGATGAAAAGAGGCGTCCAGCATTTTCTAATGAACTCTTCACAGTAGCCACCCCTCTTCATTCAATTATAATTCCTGTTCTTTACAATCAGCAGGGGAGTCTAGGGAGAAGTTAGAAAGCAAAGAACACTTGTTTTGTTGTTTTCTGATGTTGTATAAAATCCAAGATGGAGAAAGGACAACAAGATCTAGGACCATTATTAAGGAATACCGGAAACTTGCTGAGGGGGAAAGCATTGCCCTTTTGGGATAGTGAATACCTTTCGTTGATTCACTTCTAATGAGCACAGAGGTCAATGAGGCATTTCTTTTCTTTTTCCTTTTTTTTAAATTAAATTTATTGGGGTGACAATTGTTAGTAAATTTACATAGATTTCAGGTGTACAATTTTGTATTACATCATCTATAAATCCCATTATGTGTTCACCACCCAGAGTCAATTCTCCTTCCATCACCATATATCTGATCCCCCTTACCCTCATCACACACACCCCACCCCTTACCCTCTGGTAACCACTAAATTATTGTCTGTGTCTATGAGTTTTTCTTTCTCATTTGTTTGTCTTATTCCTTTGTTGTTTTTGGTTTATATACCACATATCAGTGAAATCATAGGGTTCTCTGCTTTTTCTGTCTGACTTATTTCGCTTAGCATTATACTCTCAAGATCCATCCATGTTGTCATAAATGTTCCTATATCATCTTTCCTTAACACCGAATAGTATTTCATTGTGTATATATACCACAACTTCTTTATCCATTCATCTATCGAAGGACATTTTGGTTGTTTCCATGTCTTGGCCACCGTAAACAAAGCTGCAATGAACATTGGAGCACAAGTGTCTTTATGTATAAATGATTTCAAATTCTTTGGGTAGATACCCAGGAGAGCGATTGCTGGGTCATATGGTAATTCTATTCGTAATTTCTCGAGGAACCTCCACACTGCCTTCCATAGCGGCTGCACCAGTCTGCATTCCCACCAACAGTGTATGAGGGTTCCTTTTTCTCCACAGCCTCTCCAACACTTGTTACTATTTGTCTTGTTGATGATAGCCATTCTGACTGGGGTGAGGTGATATCTCATTGTGGTTTTCATTTGCATTTCTGATGATTAGCGATGTTGAGCATTTTTTCATATGTCTATTTGCCATTTGTATGTCCTCTTTGGAGAAATGTCTCTTCAGGTCTTCTGTCCATTTTTCAATTGGGTTGTTTGTTTTTTTGTTGTTGAGTTTCATGAGTTCCTTGTATATTTTGGATATTAGACCCTTATCAGATGCACTGTTTGCAAAAATCTTCTCCCATTCAGTTGGTTGCCCAATGAGGCATTTCTAAACTCCTCTCCTGTCCCCGTTCCTGGAGCTTTCTCCTTTTTCACTGGTAGACTCAAGGTCAATCTACTTCAAGGTCTAGAATGCATTGGTCAAAACAAAGAAAAGCTCATCTCATATTCTGTGCTAGCAGGAGCCAAAAGCTTCTCAGACACCCACAGAGAACATCCCATCAGTCTCTTGGAAGCCCTAACTGCAGCTTTAATAAGGGCACTCATAGCTGCTGTGATTCCCTTGAGCAACTGTGTGGCCACCTGGGTAGTGTAAGACCACAGCTTCGTAAATCTCTATAAAATAGCAACCAGCAAAATAGAACACTAAACAAGAAAATAATAAAACAAATACTAAAATAAAAATGTAAAACAAGTCCAAATCTACCAGAATGAATGAAGTTTCTGATAAGTCACTAATGACAAGAAGCATGTTTTAAATATAACAAAATTATCTTTTAGTGCCAGAAGCATAAACTCTGTATCTTAGCAACAGGACTATCACAAAAGACCACCTGGAAGGCTTTCATGAGTGACCCAGTAGTTCAAAAAGTCCTGTCTGTGAACAACTGGGAAGTAAAGACGATGGTGAGTGCAAAGAGAGTTTATACAAGGTCTGACAATTAATTTCCCCAACTCATTACAACAATGTTGTAACCCTTTTTTTTATATTAGAGGGATTATTTATTATGAATTTGTACCAACTGGACAACCAGTTAACCAAGTTTGCTATGTGGAAGTGCTGAAAAGGCTGTGTGAAAAAGACGACCTGAACTTTTCGCCAACAGTTCATGGCTCTCGCATCACGACAATGCACCAGCTCACAGGGCACTTGTCTGTGAGGGAGTTTTCAGCCAGTAAACAAATAAGTGTATTGGAACACCCTCCCTACTCACCTGATCTGGCCCCCAATGACTTCTTTCTTTACCCGAACATAAAGGAAATTTTGAAAGGAAGATATTTTGATGACATTTAGGACATCGAGGGTAGTACAATGACAGCTCTGACGGCCATTTCAGAAAAAGAGTTCCAAAATTGCTTTGAAGCGTGGACTAGGTGCTGGCATCAGTGCATAGCTTCCCAAGGGGAGTACTTTGAAGGTGACTGTGGTGATATTCAACAATAAGGTATGTAGCACTTTTTCTAGGATGAGTTCGCGAACTTAACTGTCCAACCTCGTGTGTGTATATATAAAACAAAGCCATTACATTCCTCTAATTGCTCAGAGTAGAGCCTGATCACAGAACAAGATGTGGGTGATGTGGCTAGTATCTCTTCTAAGCTTAAGTCAAGGGCAAGAGCAAACCAAAGATGCCATAATTATAGTTGGCCCTCGGTATCCGCAGGTTCTGCATCCCATGGATACTGAGGGAGGACTGCACTTGGAAATTATAACTTAAAGAGAGTCAGTGACTGACCTAATTTGTCTTTCCTATTCCTAAAATAAAAGAACAGAATTGTCATGATAGCGGGTGGCTTTGAGCAGTGCTTTTCAAATTTTAATTACATATAAATCCCCTGTGGATCTTATTAAAATGAGGATTCAGATCTATTCCGAATCCTCAGGTGAGGTCCGAGATTCTGCTTTTCTAATAAACTACTAGGTCCACAGTTTCCAAACTTGTGTCAAGGCATCCCGCAGCACGACAACAAACTCACAGGGGCACCAGATATTTTAATATTTCAAGGGAAACAAGCGACATCTATCAGGCACTCTACAAACAACTAACAGTAGTGCCCAGTGTCAACATTAAATCACTCTTTATTCTTCTTAATGAAAATGTGTGAAGCTGAGTTTTTGGTAGTTACTGTGACAAAAAGCAAGTGCTGCAAAAAAGATCAATGTAGAACAAGAAATTAAAATGGTACTGTTCAATCAGATTCCAAGATTTCACAATTCATGCAGTGCGCAACAGACACACAAATCCCATTAGTAAGTATTCAGGACCATTTAAGAATGGAATAAAAACATTATTTTTCTTTCACTTTATGTGTATTATTTTTTCAAATGGCTACTAAGTTGTTAGGATACCACTGTTTAAGTTTTTTGACCTAAGTACTTAATAAATGGGCTAGTCAGGTATTACTTTTGGCCTAGGAGAGCTATGAAAGTATCACTGAGATACTAGGGGCTCTCTGAACTGACAAAGTTTTAGAGTTTTTGTTCCAGGTAATACACTGTTGCTGGTCCATGAACCATGCTTTGAGTTTTAAGGGCTTCAAGAATAAGCACCAACCTCCTCATGTTACATATGAGAAAACTCTGGCTCACAGAAATTGTTGGCAGTGCCAAGATACAAGAGGTGTGATCAAACAATACAGTGAATGTTTAAACAAAAAAAATTATTACAATAAAAGACACATTGCCATTAATCCCCCTCAAAGTACTAGTCACTTGCTTCAAACACACTTATCATTCCTGCCACTTTCTGAAGCAGTTGGGGAGGTCCTCTTTCATGTCTTTAGTTGTGCTGTCATGGCTGCCTCGATGTCCTGAATCAATTCAAAACGTTTACCTTTCACGGTCATTTTGACTTTGGGGAAGAGCTAGAAGTCTCATGGTGCCAGATCCAGTGAATAAGGTGGATGAGGACACACTGCAATATTTTTATTTGACAGAAATTGCTGAACCAGAAGTGATGTGTGACACGGAGCCTTTCTGTTGTGATCATAAAATACAGTGAATGTTGTTGCCAAGTGCCATGCAACAGAAAGGCAGGGATCTTCAATATAGGGAGTGGTACGTCAAACCTTAGTAAGAGTGTGTGACAAATTTCAACTTGTTCGGTGCAATCAGTCGGGTGTGAGCTACGATTGAGAGAAAGGGTGTTTTAAAATGTGCTGTAAATCATCCTCCATCATAACAATGCTCCATGTCATACATCACTTCTGGTATATGGCAATTTCTGTCAAATAAAAACATTACGGGGGCCGGCCCAGTGGCTCAGGTGGTTAGAGCTCCATGCTCCTAACTCCAAAAATTGCCGGTTCAATTCCCACATGGGCCAGTGAGCTCTCAACCACAAGGTTGCCAGTTCAATTCCTCGAGTCCCGCAAGGGATGGTGGGCTCCGCCCCCTGCAACTAAAATTGAACATGGCACCTTGAGCTGAGCTGCCTCCTGGATGTCTCAGTTGGTTGGAGAGCATCCTCTCAACCACAAGGTTGCTGATTTAACTCCCACAAGGGGTGGTGGGCTGCGCCCTCTGTAACTAGCAACGGCAACTGGACCTGGAGCTGAGCTGCGCCCTCCACAAGTAAGACTGAAAGGACAACAACTTGAAGCTGAACGGCACCCTCCACAACTAAGATTGAAAGGACAACAACTTGATTTGGAAAAAAAGTCCTGGAAGTACACACTGTTCCCCAATAAAGTCCTGTACCCAATAAAAACAAACAAACAAACAAAAAACATTACGGTGTGTCCTCATCGACCTTATTCACCAGATCTGGCACTGTGCGACTTCTGGCTCTTCCCCAAAGTCAAAATGATTCAGGACATCGAGGCAGCCACAACAGTGCAACTAAAGACATGAAAGAGGACGTCCAGAACTGCTTCAGAAAGTGGGATAAGAATGATGGGATAAGTGTATTGTAAGCAAGGCGGAGTATTTTTTGGGGGATTAATGGCAATGAGTCTTTTACTGTAATAATTTTTTTAATTTAAATATGCACTGTATTGTTTGATCACATTTCATACAGCAAGATCTCCCGATTTTCAGACTGAAAATCTACCCCGCATACTTCACTACCTCCTCAATATCACTAACTTGTGTCTACAACATATCCCTCTGTAGCCACTATTCAAAGAAGATCCTCTGTAAGCAGGGGGTCCCTACAGACAGAAGAAAATTTAAGAATCCACAAATATTGAAGCTTGGAGAAATTTAGGTAGTTAAGGCAATTTTACTAAAATCAAATTCGATGCTCTTAACCAAGCCAATGTTCTGATTTAAAATAGAGATATTTATTCTAAAGGTGTCTGGTTAATGGTATATCATTTTGGACCATGTGTCTTTTGACTGGTACTCAGATTCTAATGTTTAATGGATGTTTTTTCTTGGGAATACTTGTATTTTTATTATTTTTTAATTTATTTATTGGGGTGACACTTGTTAACGAAATTACATAATTTCAGGTGTACAATTCTGTATTACATCATCTATAAATCCCATTGTGTGTTCACCACCCAGAGTCAGTTCTCCTTCCATCATCATATATTTGATCCCCCTTACCCTCATCTCCCACCCCCCATCTCCCTTACCCTCTGGTAACCACTATTGTCTGTGTCTATGAGTTTTTGTTTCTCATTTGTTTGTCTTGTTTTTGGTTTATATACCACATATCAGTGAAATCATAGGGTTCTCTGCTTTTTCTGTCTGACTTATTTCGCTTAGCATTATACTCTCAAGATCCATCCATGTTGTCACAAATGTTCCTATATCGTCTTTCCTTAACGCCGAATAGGGGAATACTTGTATTTTGATAATATTATTTACCTTTTAAAAGAGAACCTTTGTTAACTGTACACAAGTCAGAAAAAAATAAATGCTGGAAAACTTGCCCACCTAATCAGATTTCCCACACCATGAAATTCATGAAGTATCATTAGAAAGAAGAAAAAGGAAAGATTGAAAACTCACAGTGTCTGAGTCAGCATCAGGAACATTTAGGTAGGTCCACTTCCTGTCAGAGCCTGTTTTAGAATTCTTTAGGAAAGTTGCCCAAAGGTCAAGAGGAAAAAAGGTATTAGAGCAACAGTTAGACATCAGAGAAGAAGACTTGCAGGTACATAGATGGGTGTAAGGAAACGGGCTCCTAAATCCTACTGTGTTTCTCCCAAAATAAGACCTAACTGGACAATCAGCTCTAACGCGTCTTTTGGAGCAAAAATTAATATAAGACCCACTATTATATTATATTAATTGTATTATGTTATTATAAGACCCAGTCTTATATCACACTAAAATAAGATCAGGTATTACATTATATCATATCGTATCATATCGTATTATATTATATTATATAAGACCCAGTCTTATAGTAAAATAAGACAAAGTCTTATATTAATTTTTGTTCCAAAAGACCCATTACAGCTGGTTATCTGGCTAGGTCTTATTTTTGGGGAAACACGGTACCTCAAGGAAAGCATTGAACACTAAAGTAAAAAAGGACTTTATTCTGTTGGCAGTGTGAAGCTATGGATGGTGTTTGAGTAGGAGAGAAGCCTGCTTGGGTATGTGTTTTAGGAAAATGACTTGGCAGCAGAGTGGAGGACAACTGGGGAATTGAGAGAATGGTAGCAGGGAAATGTATCAGCAGAGAGTTGAGATAATTTATCGACTTGAGCTGATAAGAGTCTCAACTGGGGAGTGAAGAAGTTTTAAAAGCTGGGTGAGGACCATGGAAGGAGAGGGAAGAAATCAGGAGACTTAGGAAGAGTGCACCCAACATTAGACTGAAAATTCTCTGTGGGCAAAGGGGTAAGCAGGAGACTAATGATTTTTAACTCACTATCACACATTGTCCAAAGAACATTCCTATCCCCTTTGCAAAGGTATAGCAAATCAACAAGAGCAAGAAAAAACTTCCAGTGTGTGTTAGAAAACTGCTTACGGTTGACAGGCCACTTGTCAGACTGTGGGTGTTTGCAGAAAACCGGGAGGACACTAAGTCATCAATGTCTTCTTCGGTTTCTTCCAAGAAGTCCTAAGGAAGGAGGGAAAAAAAACCCACAGTGGTTTGGTTTATTTCTTTCCTAGAAAGTCTTTTCACTTCATAAACCACTTTCTTTTATAAATACCTAAAAAATCAGATACAAATATCTATAAATCACCCTGTTCCTAGGTTCTTCTCTTTTATCTCTATTGAACTTGAATTACAGCATCAGAGGAGTGGGGTCTCCATCCTAGTGGTGCTTATTTTATGGAAAGAACACAAAAAATTTAGAATCACACAGACCCGGGTGTTCAATTCCTACCTCCCTGATCTCTAAGGAGATTTACTTTCGGCAATGTACTTGATACTTTTTTAATTAAAAAAGATTGGGTCTGCGCATGCATACATCTGTTTGTGTGTGTGTTTGTGTGTATGGGTGTGTGTGTGTGTGTGTACTGTCAAGATGGGGAGCTATATCTCAAAAATCTCTCCAATAAAAATGAACTATTTTAGACACTGAATTCTTGTCCAGATTCTTTTTCTTCTCCCACTTTTTTTCCTCCTTCACAATAAAGTGACTTTTTAAATTGTGGTTATTTAAGCAATACATTTATTTTTATTAGTTTCAGTTGTAAGAAACAATGCAATAGTTAGAGATTTATACTCTCCCAAAGTGATAACCCCTCCCCCAATCTACTACCCCTCTGACACTGTATATATCTGTTACAATTCCATTGACTCTATTCCCTATGCTGTGCTCCACAACCTGTGACTATATATATAATATATAAATATATATTTATGTAAGTTATATAAATTTATATATATATTAAATTATAGCTGACATTCAGTATTATTCAGCGTCAGCTTCAGGTGTACAGTGCAGTGGTCAGGCATTTACACCGTCCATGAAGTGGTCTAATAATACACGTTCCCATCTGACACCCTACAAAATCTTTACAACAATATTGACTATATTCCCCAAACTGTCTTTCATATCCCCGTGGCCATCTTGTGGTTACCGATTGTGCTTTCTAATCCCCTCACCTTCTCTCTCATCCCCACCCCAAGCAATATATTTTTATAGTAAAAAATTTTAAGCAATATAGATAGATACGAGTATAAATTAAACTTAGACCGCCCAGTAACATATTAATGACCAAATTTCAGTATTTTATGGTATGGATGGTACACACACACACACACACACACACACACACACACACAAATGGATTATATCATGCATATTGTTTGTTTTTATGGACACCTCTCCTTTTTGCTTCTCCTGTTTTCTCTCCCCTCTCACCCCAGGTTAAACTATTATTTTGCATCCTGCTACACATACTACATTCCATCTTTCTTGTTTATGTGAAAAATCATATAAAGTTACCTACACACAAATCTGAGTAGTTGTAAATAAGAATTTCTTTTAACCATAGCTTTATAATTTGAGATTTTATATATGTAATTGTGTGCTTTTCTTTCTTATCTTTTTACTATAAAATACGTAAAAGCACATAAAACATAAATGTACAGTATAACAATATAAAGTGATCAAGTAGAAGCTCCCTTTGTGTCCTGACCTTATCACAAGCCCTTTCTCCTCCATTTGAAATAATATCTTAACTGTTACGGTAATTGCATCCTTGCTTTTCTTTATAGTTTTATTACCTAGGAATACATCACTAAACAATGATTTTCTTTGCCTGTTTTTGAACTTTACATAAGTGGAATTGTTATATAATCCTCTGTGGTTTGCCTTTTTGTCTCAATATTATAGTCTTACGAGTCATCCACATGCACGTTGTTGTAGTTCATTCATTTTTATTTAGTATGTAATTGTATGATATCCCACTCTTTATCCATTCTTCTCTTGCTGAATATCTGGGTTGTTTCCAGGTTTTTTTCTATTATGAACAAAGCTGCAATGAATATTCTTGAATGTGTACCCTGGTGCACAGAAACACAAGTTTCCCTTGGGTATTACAAGTGAGAAGAATTGCCAAGTCATAGGGCATGCACATCTTAATGTACTCATCTATATTATTTTTAAGATAATGTCACACTTTCAGAAGTAGTCCTACCAATTTACAGTCTAACCAACAATGTATGAGAGCTCCCTTTGTTTCATATCCTTGCCTCCCAACAGTTGGTATGCCACAGTTTTCATTGTTGCTAATCCAGTAGATGTTTAATATTCATGATGTTAATTTTCATTTCATTTATTAAGTTGAGCACCTTTTCCTGATCATTGGCTGACTAAATTTCCCATTTCATGAAGTACTTGTTTAAGACTTGTTTATTTTTATATTGGTTTATTTACCTTTTTCTCACTGATGAGCTCACAAGATAAGCTGGAGAACCTGATGATATTAGAAAGTAAGAAAGTGCTCAAAACAAAACAAAAACAAACCAACAACAAAAAACTCAACCCCCAATGATAGGAATATGTCAAGGGACACAAGAATCAAAGAGCCGCCAATGGGCAAAGCTAGAAAAATTTGAGCAAGAAAATATAGTAGTAGTATTGGATTATAACTCCAAGTATACAATAAATATCCATGAATACATACTGATGTAAATAAGTGATTGGAAAATAAATGGGTGAGAAGAGACACATCTCCCATGTAAAATAATTTTAAATAATTTATGTAGCTATTCCATCTTTTAGAAGATAGAGCTTAACTCCTTCAGTGTGGGCTGTACACAGCGACTTCCTTCCAAAGAGTATTGTAATAGAAAAGGGGGAAATGAGGAACTTTGCAGCAGAGAAACACTCGTTCAGCCAGGTGATCAAAGTCAACATCAGCAGTGATCAGTCATGTTGACAGTATGTGCTCTGGATATGACATGGGGACAATGGCAATTTGCCATTGTAATCTTCCTCCCAAAAATACATAACCCATTTCTGATCATGAGGAAAACATCAGATAAATTTAAATGAAGGGAAATTTCTACA
This sequence comes from Rhinolophus hipposideros, assembly GCF_964194185.1. Taxonomy (NCBI): domain Eukaryota; kingdom Metazoa; phylum Chordata; class Mammalia; order Chiroptera; family Rhinolophidae; genus Rhinolophus; species Rhinolophus hipposideros. The sequence goes on from NC_138046.1 coordinate 97,577,296, forward strand.
AAATACCTGACCAGAATTCCTCAAGACTAGTAAGATAATCACAAACAAGGAAAGTCTGAGAAACAGACTCAGTCAAGAGGAACCTAAGGAGGTGTAAGAATTAAATGTAATGCAGTATCTTGGATGGAATTCTGGAACAGAAAAGGTACATTAAAGACTAAGGAAATCTGAATAAAGTATGGATTTTAGTTAACTATAATGTATCAACACTGATTAATTGTGACAAATATAGTTGGCTAATATTAGATGTTAGTAAGAGACACTGGGTATGGGGTATGTGGGAATTCTCTTCACAAATTTTCTGTAAATCTAAAGCTATTCTAAAATTTTTAAAAGTATCATTGTATGTGGATATAAAATTGAAAGCAACAAAGAAACAAGTCAAACAAACAAACTAAAACTCATAGATAATACTTTAGTGGTTACCAGAGGGTTAGGGGACAGGGGGGTGGTAGATGAGGGTAAAGGGAATCTACTACATAGTGATGGAAGGAGAACTGACTCTGGGTGGTGAACACACAATGCGATATATATAGATGATGTATTACAGAATTGTATACTTGAAACCTATGTAATTTTACTAACCATTGTCACCCCAATAAACTTTAATTAAGAAAAATCATTGTAAACCTGTGATAAATCCAGCGTGGTCATGGTGTTTTATCCTTCTTACACACAACTGAATTCAATTTGCTAAAATTTTGCTTAGGATTTTTCCATCGACATTTAGAAATAAAATAGGCTTGCCATTTTCTTTTTCAAAATGCCTTGGTTTTCACTGGACTCACAAAAGGGTTAGAAACATTCTAACTTTCAATTGTCCCAAAAGTTTGTATGTAAGGAAAATTTTGTATGAGTCCTCTTATATGAGATTTCTAGAGTAATCAAACTCACAGACAGAAAGCAGAATGGTGGTTGCCAGGGTATTGAAGGAGGGGGAATAATGGTTAGCATTTCATAGGTACAGAATTTAAGTTGGGGAAAATAAAAAATTTGTGGAGATGAATGGTGGTGATGGTTGTACAACAATATAAATACATTTTATGCCACAAAACTGTAGATTCAAAAATAGGTAAAAGGGCATATTTTATGTTATACATATTCTACCACAATAAAAATACTTTATGGAAAACTTAGGATAATAATTTCCCTGAAAGTTTCATAGGGTTTTCCAGTAGTCTGGGTCTGCTTTTGTCTTTATGAGATTGTAAACTGCTGTTTCAGTTTTATTATTCAGCTCCAGAAATGTCGTTTTTAAATTTTTCTTGAGTCACTTTTGAAAAATTATTATTTTTATAGAAATTTATTCATTTCATCTAAGTTTTCAACATTTTTGCACATAATTGTTGATATTATCTTTAAATCTGTTTTATCTGTAGTTATGCTCCCTTTTTCATTCATATGATTTGTTTTTTCCCTCTCTCTTTTTGTCTTTTCCACTCCTTTGAGAGACTGTCTACTTTGTTAGTTTTTTCAAAGAACCGATTGTTTTTATTCTCCATTTTATGTTTTGTAGTTAATTGATTTCTGTTCTTAATTAGGTTTCTATTTTGATATTCTTTGAGTTTAATGTGTTATTATCCTAACTGCAAAGTTTATTCATAGTGAACAATTTTCACCCCTTCTTGCCTTATGTAAATATTTAAGGGTATATAATTTTCCCACAAGTGAGACTTTTGCTGCATCCTTTACTTTTTTTCGTAGTGTTTTTATTTTTGTGTAGTTCTGATTGTTTTATATGCTCATTATGATATCTTTGTTAACCCACTAATTCCTTAGCTGCCTGTTTTTACTTTGTACATTTGTGGGATTTTAAACTTATGTTTTTCTTTTACGTATGTAAAAGAAATGTATGTATGTATATATTGTTATTACTTTCGATATACAAACAACATAGTGACTAGACATTAACACACCTCAAAAGTGATGACCCCAACAAGTCTAGTACCCATCTGAGATGGTTCATAGTTATTACAATACCATTGACTATATTCCCTATACTGTACTTTACATTCCATGACTACATTTTTTAAATTATAGAGACATTCAATATTATTTTACATTAGTTTCAGGTGTACAGTGTAGTGATTAGGCATTTATATAATTTATGAAGGGATATCTCCAGTAAGTATACTACCCATCTGACTCTATACATATTTTTTACAATATTATTGACTATATTCCCCATACTGTATTTTATGTACCTGTGACTGTTTTATAACTACCAATTTGTACTTCCTAATCCTTTTACCTTTCTTACCCATCCCCCCAACCCTCCTCCCTATCTAGCAACCACCATTTTATTCTCTGTATCTATGAGTCTATTTCTGTTTGTTTATTCTGTTCTTTAGATTCCACATATAAGTGAGATCATATGGTATTTCTCTCTCTCAGTCTGACTTATTTCACTTAGCATAATAACTTCTAGGTCTATCCATGTTGTTGCAAATGGTAAGATTTCATTCTTTTTTATGGCAGAGTAATATTCCATTGTATATATGTACAACAATTTCTTTATCCAATCGTCTAATGATAGGCATTTTGGTTGTTTCTATATCTTGGCAGCACTATTCACAATCTCCTAGGTTTCTTTTAGAAATTTTATAGTTTTAGTTTTTACATTTAGGTATGAAATCCATTTTGAGTTAGTTTTTGTGCATGGTGTATGGTAGAATCAAAGTTCTTCTCCCCTCCCTACCCCCCCCCCACACTTTTTGGCTTATGGATATCCAATTGTCCCAGTATGATCTGTTGAAAAGATATCCTTTCCCCATTGAATTGTCCCAAATCAATAGAACATAAATGTAACGGCTGTTTCTGGACTATTATATTACTTTGAATGCTTATGTTTATACCAATACTACACTGTACTTAATACTATAGCTGTATAGTAAGTTTCAAAATCTAACAGATTACTTCCAACTTTGTTCTTTAGAATTGATTTTGTTACTCTGGATCCTTTTCATTTCCACATAAATTTTAGAATTAGCATGTCCATTTCTATAAAATAGCATGCTTAGATTTTAATAAAGTTTGTGTTTATAGATTTGGAGAGAATATATCTTAAAATTTTTGAATCTTCTAATCAATAAACACAGAAAGTCTCTCCATAAATTTAGATCTTTAATTTAGCTCAGCAATATTTTTTTAAATTCCAATATACATGACTGTCATATTTTTTGATGAATTAATTCCTAAGTATTTTTCATGCTATTGTTAATGGAATTATAGTCTTCATTTCATTTTCAAATTCATTGCTAATATATAGAAATACAATTGTATTTTATATTTGATCTTATATCCTTCAACCTTGCTGAACTTGTTTATTAGTTCTAGTAATGTTTGTAGATTCTTTAGGTTCTTCTACATACAGAACCATGTCATCTGCAAGAAAAGAAGTTAATACTTCTTTCTTCCCAATGAGATGCCTTCTTTTCCTTTTTTATCTGTTTCTTTTTTTCACCTCCCTCCCTTCCTTCCTTTTTCTTCTCGTTTCCTACTGTATTGGCTAGACAATCCTGTATAATGTTGAATAGAAGCAGTGAAAGTGAAAATCTTCGTCTTGTTCCTGCACTTAGGGAGAAAGCATTTGGTCCCTTTTGCCGTTAAGTATGGCAACTAGCCAGAGGAATTTTGAAGATGCCCTTTATTTGACTGAGGAAGTTTCCTCTATTCCCAGTTTGTTGAGAATTTTATTATGAATGGATGTTGGATTTTTGTCTAATGCTTTTTCTGCATCTACTGAGATGATGTGGTTATTATTTTACTCTACTGATATGATGTATTACATTAATTTATTTTTGAATGCTAAATCAACTTTGTATCCATAGGATAAATCCCACTTTGTTATGGTGTATAATCCTTTTTTGTTACTGGACGTGGTTTTCAAATATTTTATTAAGGATTTTTCCATGTATACTCATGATGGGTATTAG
>NC_138046.1:97581430-97679892 GCF_964194185.1 Rhinolophus hipposideros
AGGGGAGTTGACATTCTACAACAAAGGCAGTCATCTCCTCTTTATAGACAAGACTGGCGCTCACATGAAACCTTCTACCTAGAAGCAACGGGAACCATTTTGTACAAAACTGGATATGTCAAATGCAAGAAAAACTCTTGCATGTTCAGATCAGAGAGGATGTTTATTCATCTAAGACTGAAAGTAATTAAAACAGCATTTCTGGAAGAGAATGATAGGAGAATGTTACTTTGGTTGAGTCTCTAACCGTCTCTAGGTCACTGAAGTGACATCAGACTTCAAAAACTAAAGAGTCTCGGGTCAGCCGGTGGCTCAGGCAGTTGGCGCTCCGTGCTCCTAACGCCGAAGGCTGCCGGTTCGATTCCCACATGGGCCAGTGGGCTCTCAACCACAAGGTTGCCAGTTCAACTCCCGCAAAAGATGGTGGGCAACTAACAATGGCCACTGGACCTGGAGCTGAACTGCGCCCTCCACAACTAAGACTGAAAGGACAACAACTTGACTTGGAAAAAATTCCTAGAAGTACACACTGTTCCCCAATAAAGTCCTGTTCCCCTTCACCAATAAAAAGAGAGTGAGAGAAAATACATTTATTAAAAAAACAACAACAAAAAAAACTAAAGAGTATTTATTTCAGAGATATCTAGAATAAAGACCACAAATTCCCTTGTAAAGGTTGTTATCTTACCCCTTTCTCCTGGGCCCATCATGGCTGCCCTTCTGCCCAGCAGAAGGTAAAGTGTTTGACTTTTTTGGATCCTGGCGCATTTGCTCTTGGCTTTGTATTTCTTCAGCTCCTCATTAAAAATAATCAGAAGACAATTTTACATACAAAATATCCAGAAATGAGAGCAATTTTCTATTCTCCATTCACTCCCGTACATTAGCACAGAACAAAGAAGTCTATAATAATTGACAAGATGTCCCCATCCTAAGATTCCCAGTCACAAAGTTATTTCTAGTCTGTTGAGTTTGTTCCAGAGTTAAATAAGGACTAAGATCTGGACTCATCCGTGGGGGGTCTGGTGAGATAAGCTTTTTAGGGATGACTATAATGGAGGAATAATACATCAGCCCTCTACGGGTATTTTGAGAGCAGCAGAGGCCGGGTTCATGAGAACTACATATCTCTAGAGACTGAATTCAAGCATGGGATTCTAAAAACAATACCCCAATTTCTAAGCACCTAAGCCACATTTCCTGAGAGGGTGAGCACCTGTGCACACACCTCATGACGTGGTAGTCTATATGCTCTGCAAGGTGCTAAGGTTTGAGCGGAGGAAGCAGCCATAGCTAAATGCTTAATTCTGTCCTTCTGTGGCATCAGATCTGATGTTACCCATCTGGGAAACCCCTTCCTTGCTAGTGCCCCACCCACAAGTGGCTCCGGAAGCAGTTCCAAGCCTCCCAGCCCTTCCTGCCAGACTTCAAAACAAGGACTTTAGTCTTCAGTGTATGAAAGATGAAATACCCTAGGAACAGGCTAGAAGATGCCTGCTCCACCTTACTACACCACATATAAAAAATATCCTCCGAAACACAAGTTTCTCTCAATAGTTAACCAAATAAATTACAGTTCAAATGCACAGAATAGCATTCTCAGCGTGCGGTGTTCCTTGCATTTGGTGACAATATAATTCTTTATCGAGTGAAACTGACCCGAGTCTTGTCAGGCCATGGAGCATTTCTGGCTCTTCACCCTAAATGCCGTTAATCCCCCCATCTCCCAAGTCATTAACACACCCAGAAATGCCTCACTGCATTTAAAAATGCTCCTGTGGCTTGGGGGAGGGAAGCACAGTACACAATATCACCTCTTGGTTGAGAACCACTGGTTTAGAAAAAGTAACATTTAAAAGAAATCTGAAATACATCCTGTTGAAAACAAGGATTGCTTTCACAATGTGACAATGTGAATCATTTAATTCATCTGTTTTGTGTTTCCTCCTTAAAATGTTTAGGAAAATATTGCAAGTGCATTCGGGAAAAGAACTGTCTGTGATGAAGACAAATGCCTCTTTTGAAAATCTCAGTGTGTCAGATATATGGAAAACCACTGTGGATTTTACATTCTACTGACTTCCTCTTTTGTCGTCTGAACTACAAATTTAGATGTCATGTTTGGAGATGACCTAAGGAATTCAGGAAATTCAACTGTGTTCATTTGCTACATAATGTAGGAAAGTTATTTAGCCTGCCAAAATGAAGATTAAAACAATTTTGAAACCAAATAGTTACTTTAACTACCTGGATTTCTTCTTAAGATGGACTGCCGGACAACATCAGTGCCTAGAACATTGGCTTGCTTGAAACGCTTCGCCTTTTCTTCAAGAAACCATTCACCGGTTACAATCCTTAGCTGCCTGCTCAAGGGAAAAGGGGAGAACATTGCAATTAGTTATTTAGCCAAATAATTAACTCTCAAAAATTTTAAAAAATTGCCAGTTATTTATAGAGTCTACCTCGATCTCTGGAGTGTTCTACGGTGATTATTATGGCCGCTATTAGTTGAATACATGTTATGTCCTAGGTACTGGCTAATTGCTCTTCATACTTAATATACTTTTATCCACATAACAACTCTGTGTAAACATCATTATCCCCATTTTACAGTTGAGGAAACTGAGACGTAAAACAATGAAATGACATGTCTTACATCACATAGCTGGTAAGTGGTAGAGCCAGGATCCCATCCCGGCCTAGGGCTCAAGTTCTTAACCACTGCATTTGTGGGTAAATAATTTTCAGTGGAAACAGTGGGGGACAAGTGAAAGTTTTGAATTACAAAGGAGCCATAATCAGACTCTGTTTTAGAATGCTACTTAGATGTAATATGATGACTGGGTTAGGGTAAAGAGAAAATGGGACAAAGACAGGTTGGCCATGGAAATGGTCCAGGAGAGAGGTGACAAGATCCATGTCAGGGCAATGGCAAGACTAACAGAGAGGAGGAGGTAAATTAAAAATGTAGGTGGTAGAAGGGCCTGCCTGAATTTCACAATCAATTGAATGCTGAAGGTGAACAAGAGGGATCTTTGAATATCATACCCATTTTTAAGCCCCATATACAATAGTTACACAAAGCCTTTAGCCTAGTTACACAAGCCTATTTACATTGTTAGAACATGTCCCATAGAGGTGTTGGGATAACAGTGTTTACCTACTACTGTCCCAACACTTCCATGGGGGATTGTAATGGAAAATGAGGTTGAAAAGTAGGATTGAGTCATATAATGGAAATCATTGAATGTCACGCTAAGGAGCTGGGCTGCCATTCTGGAGGCAATGAGGGAAGTCTGGCAGTTTTTCTAAAGTTCAGCTTGGATCATACAATCTCTGTAGCATTATATGGAGAAGGAAGAAACCAGAAACAGGCAGCCCAATTACAAAGTCATTGCAACAGATGATATAGGAAATGTTGGAGGTGTAAACCAGAGTATCATAGGGGTGTGAAAAGACAAATGTGGATACTTGGGCCACAGAGAATGAGAATCAGTAAGCCTGACATGCTGCCTAAAGAAAAGCAGCTGAGAGTCAAATAGAGATTTCTAGCCCCAGAGTATTATACTCATGTGATTCAGTAACTGATTGGATCTGAAGTTAACAATTGAATCCTAAATATTAAAATCACTCCAGAAAAATATACCAAATTGTTCTCCACAGCAATTACCCTGAAATCCTACTTCTGAATGTAGGAGAGACAAAACTAAGTTATATATGAAGCACAGCTCCTCTACCGGGAAAAGAATGAAAATGTTATCCTTGGAGCAAATTATTCATTGAAAGGAAAGACAATAGCATGTACATCTCAGATCTACTCCCAAATCGCTACATCACCTAATGAGAACTAATGAATTAGTTCCAGAACTGTTAAAACACACTTATAAAAGATGTCAAATCTAAGATGATGTAATCTACCAAAACCAAATGCTTCAATGGGTTAAATTATTTCTTGGACACATTTCAAGTGCTCTACAAACTTATATATTAATATTTATGTTGAAAATCTAGGTGGTAATTGCGCTATCCTAAATTCTAAAGCTGTCTCCTCAAGGTTCCTGTCTCTTAGTTATTCGACCAAATGCTAATCTAGGTACTGCTATTGCTGAACTTTGATAATAGAATTAAAGTTACTAATCAATTGACCTTAAAAGAGGGAGACTGTCCTAGATTATCTGTGTGAGCCAAAAGTAATCACTGAGCCCGTAAACACAGAGAAAGAAAGGGAAATCAGATGCTATGATGCAGCAGAATGAGAAGCCAGAGAGATTCCAAATGTGAGAAAGATTTGGCGTGCTAAGACTCTAATGTAGAGGTCCACATGCAAGGACCAGAGAGGCCTCTGGGAGTTAAGGCTGGCTCTTAGCCAACAAGGAAATGGGAGGCTCGTTCCTTACAACCATAAGCAATCAGATTCTGCCCACCAAAATGAGCTTGAAAGTGGATTTTTTTCCCAGAGCCTCCTGATAGTAGAGCTCAGTTGGCCCTGAACTTGACTTCAGCTTTGTGAACCTACAGTAGAGAATCAAACCAAGTCAACCCAGACTTCTGAGCTACAGAACTGAGATAATACAGTTGTGCTGTTTTAAGCTGATAAACTGGCCATTTGTTATGGTGGCAATAGAAAACGAAAACAATAATAAAACACAGAAATATGTATTTTTTAAATGTTCAGCTCAGGAAATGAATTGCACAGATGGTGAGAGGATAAACACAGAAAATTCAAAAGAGCAACAGGGTAGAGGCACACAAACTGTAGCCTGTGGGTCAAATTCGTCCAACTATCTGTTTTGTATAGCCTACAAGCTAGGGATGTTTTTAAAATTTTTAAATGGTTGAGAAAAATCAAAAGAAGAATGCTTCGTGACACGTGAAAATTATGTGAATTCGTTTCATTTGAACATATTTATGTTCATTTGTTTATGTATTGTCTCTGGTTGGTTTTCTGCTACAACTGCAAAGTTGAGCACTTCTAGCAGAGACCATATGGTCACAAAGTCTAAAATATTTACTCTCTAGCATTTTATTTTTAAAAAAATATTTGGTAAGGGAGGAGGGGAATGGTAGATGAGGGTAAACAGGATCAAATACATGGTGATGGAAGGAGAAGTGACTCTGCGTGGTGAACACACAATGTGATATATAGATGACGTATTACAGATTTGTACACTTGAAACCTATATAACTTTACTAACCATTGTCCCCCAATAAAATTTAACTAAAAAAATTTGCCAACCTTTGCAATAGCAAAAAGAGTTTACACAAAAAGAAATTAGAACAAGAGGAATAATATCAATCATTGGCTGAAAACCACCCAATCGTGGCATGTCAAAAATATCGGGGTTTTTTTTTTTTTTGGTACGTTCTTGGGATGTGGGGTGAGGTGGATAGCACACTGAGAGCAATTTCACATGTGACAGGAGAAAAGTGGGACACATCCAGCCACCATGCCCCAGGAAATGGGTCTCCATATCCTCTTTACCATATGTGCCTAGAGCTGCCAACACCTAACACAAATAAAATCTTCCCAGAATTCTTAGTCACTATCTTTTGCTATCTTTGTAAGAACAGTAACTATAATCCTTTTATTTGCTCAACCTGAGCTGAGTCAGGTTGCACTTGAGTCATTTGTCATTTCAGAGCTCTATGACATTGGAATAATCTCTTGGGATTATGCCATCTTCTCAGGTCCTGGAGGTAGATGGAAGGCTTAGAAGAATGAGAAAGTAATACCTAGTGAGTGCATACTGTGCACCAAGTAAGGTGCTAGTCACTTTATATATACCTCTAATCCTCACTATAAGCCATAACGTAGCTATTATTATTCTGAATTTCCAGATGAGGAAACCGAAGTTTGCATGGGTTAAACAGCATGCCCAAAGTTATAAAGGTCTTATGGCAGAAATGAGACTTATACTGGAAGTCCATACTCTTTACATTTGGCCAAATTGTCAGATGAGAACTCATACTTGTCAGCTGTAACAAGGCTTTGAGTAAGGGTGAAAAGCAATAGAAGCCAAGGAAAACCGCGTAGCATTTCATGTGATGGACTGTGACTGTGTTTATGTGAATGTTGGGGGTAGAGTAATAGGAATAAAAGAGGGATGAAAGAGGAAAAAAATAAACATGACATCCAATATAAAATTTATATCGTTCTCTGCCACATCAATCTAATACTTGAAAAATACAAGGCTTGGAATAGATTTTGCATTTCCTCTAGGTCATACTCTGAATAATGAGTTTGACTGAAATTAAGTGAGTTATACTCATTATTTGTAATTAATGATTACTGAGTATTCAGAATTTTCTAGACCTTAATTTTAACATTAAATTTCTGGAACTTCAAACTTTCACTTGGAAGCTTATTTAAACATAAAGTCAAGTTAACTTCTCCTTAGATTTATAGGGGAAAATAGGTAATCTTACTCTAGAGAAGAACAACAGTAACTAAAAGATTCAACTTTCTCCTTTTCTTTTATTAACTACTAGAGACCTCTGAGATAAGATATGCTGACGTAAGATATGAGGTTCCTTATTATTATTATTTATAGTTAGAATTATTTATAAATGTATTCATTACACATCAACTGTTTATTGTATTCCTACTATATGTCAGGACTTTTGCAAGGGCTAAGGGTACAGACATGAGTGAGACAAACAAGGACCCTGGCCTTATGGAGATGATGGTCTGTATTTACTCATTTCTCCCTTTCCAAACAGGAAAAGTAAAAAGAAATTCCTAGACTCATTACAGTGAAACTGAAGAACGCTGTAGGCAAAGAGAACATCTTTGTAGCTACGGAGGAAAAAAAAACCACATCCAGATTATATACAAAAAATGACAATTAGAATGGCAGTTGACTTCCAATAGTAATAATGAAATCCAGAAGCCAGTGAAATGATATCTTCAAAGTTCTGAGAGAAAATAACTAACAACCTAGAATTGTATATCCAAGGGAAATCATTGTTCAGGAATGAGGGTGAAATAAAGGAATTTTCAGCAAAATAAAAACTGAGGTAATTTACTATCAATAGTTTCACTAAAGGAACTTCTAAAGACTATATCTCAAGAGGAGGTATATAAAGTTGAAATATAAAAAGGAATGGTGAAAAATGGAATTAGTAAAACATGGATAAAATCTGAACAAACACTGATATATAAACAAAATTATAATACCTGAATTAAAAAATAAAATATATCTAAAATATAAGACAAAATATATATACAAGCCAGGAAAAGATATTTGGAGTTTAAGAATATCAAATTCCTTTTGTTGACTAGAAGAAGGGTAAAATTATTGATTTGTAAGATTAAATATGAATGTTGTGATTTCTAGGGTAACCACTAAAAACCAAAACGCATATGTAATATTTACACTAGTAGAAAGGATAAAATGGAATGAGAAAAATATACATCAGTCTATAAATAATATAAATAAAAGCAAATATTACAGTAATCACAACAATAGAAAATGTAAATATTGCAGTAATTACAATGAAGGCCAGTAGACAAAACTCTATAGTTTAAGAAAAAACATTGTCAGCTTAAACTTCTAAAATTATATATAGCATATATTCATAGCATGTATACATATACACAACACAAATATTATGTATATAGCAAATATTTAAATACATATATAATTTAAATAGCATCTATGCTATAAAAAGAGCCTCACCTTAAGCATATGGACAGAGAAACACTGAAAATCAAATAGTAGAAAAATATGTACCATGTAAATATTAACCAAAAGAAAATTGATATAGTTGTATTAATAGCAAACAAAATATAAGACAAAAGCATTTCTAGAGATGAAGGGGATCACAAAAAACACCTTCAAATCAGTAAGGAAAAGACTAACCATCTAATGGAAAATTGGGCAACATACACAAATAGTCATAGCACAGAAAAGGAACCAAAAAAGGCCAATAAACCTATGAAAAGATGCTCAACCTCATTAGTAATCAGGAAAATTCAAATTAATATCTTGGTAACATATCCATTTATATCTATCAGTTTGGCAAAAATTAAAAATTTTTATGATACTAAGTGTTGGTAAGATTGTGAAGAAAACTTTTACACAATACTGGTGGAGTTTTTATATTGGTACAACCACCATGAAAAGCAATTTCACTTTATCTTGTAAAGCTGAAAATGCTCATAGCATTTGCCTTGCAATTTCATTCCTAGGTACACTCCCCACAGGAGTCTTCTCAAACATTTTTGGCAGAGGTCAAAGTAAGAAATAAACTTTATATCACAATCCAGAAAATACACACACACACACACACACACACACACACTCTTACATATATATATATATATATATATATATACACATTTACAAATTTGTATATATTTACATTATACATTTACATATATACATATAAGTGTATACTCATTTATTAATACACATACACATAAGTATTTGTATACTGACATTTTCTATTCTATTTCATTTTTTTTAATGGAAAACCTACCAATAGAGTATGACCCACAGTGTTAAAAACCCCATCCTAGAGGAACTCTTGTACATGTCTTGTCATGTTGTACAAGAATGTCATGGCAGCATTTTTTGTAACATTATAAACTGAAACAATATAAGGGTCCATCAACATGAAAATAAATACTTACAGATATTATAGGATGATAGCATAGCAAAGATGAATGTAGTGGTGTTAATATAAACATAGATAGATTTCACAAAAAGTGTTGGGCTAAAAAGTCACAAATATATAAATATATATGGTATGATTTCCATTTCTATAGCACTCAAAAATGAAAACTTAGAACATTTATTACTTAGGAACACATGCAAATGCAGTAAAACCATAAAGTAAAGCAAGGGAAATAAAAATGCAAAACAAAATGTTCCCCTTCTTTAACTGGGTAACAAATATACTCTTTTTTTATTCTTGTTTAAACTGTCCATATATATTATAGAGTGTCTTGATATGTAGTATGATATTTGCACATTAAAAAATCCCTCTAGTCTATACAGGTATGAAAATACCACACCAGAGTGAACAAAGACTTCTAAAGTGAGGGAAGGCTATTGTAAGTAGTAAGTTTTTCAAAATATCATGTCAAGGCAGTCAAAACAGCTTCTTACCACTCCAAAAATCTCTGGATCAATATGGGATTACTCTGATGTGAATCTTTCTCTTGTAGCTAGATTATGAAATTTTGCTAAACTAGGGGTGATTCTGAAATGACTATGTGGCAACTGTCAATACCCATCAGACCAAAGATCACTGGGAACACAACCTATGGTTGAACAAGTTGAGATTTTTGTTCATTGCAATGAAGGGAAAGAAAGCACATGCCATGAATAACTATGGGTGTCTCCATAAAAGGGCATTTGAATGGATTTAATATGGGATTTGGGTTTTTGTCAGGTAATTTAATGGGAAGTTCAAGGGAGCAGAGATATGCTCTGGATTAGGTGATGCCAAGAAGCAGGGACAATGCTATAATTGGTTTCTTAATAAGTTTTATCTAAAAGGAGGGCAGACTAGCAAAGCTGTAATTGGTAAGGAAGCAGCAGGTCATTCACATTAGCCAAGAAAGGTGGATGTTTTATAGTTTGTGGATTGAACAGTCACCTCACTTTTGTCTATGCTTAGACAAGATTATGAAGTGTTATTTTGTCTCACTTCATCACGGGTGCAGAGTGACCTTGTGAGATATTGGTGTTCTGAGATAGTTTATGTCCAACAGGAGAGTACCATGGCCTACCTGTGAGTGCCAGGTCAGCTCCCCACAATATCATGGCCTACGTGTAAGTGTCAGACCACTTTCCAGATGCCAGGGGCTCTATATTTCTCTTTTTCATAACAAAGGACTATAAATTCTCTCTCTCTCTCTCTCTCTCTCTCTCTCTCTCTCTCTCTCTCCCTCTCTCTCTCTCTTCCAACCATCGGTGTTATCTTCTTTGAAGTTTACTGACAGAGACTCAGTTCATCTATTTCAGTTATATTTCATCGATTTCAGTAATCATTACCAATTCATCAAAAACAAAAGGTTCCTCTTCCTTTAAAAAGGCAGACTCTCACAAGGACACAGAGCAGCATGAAATGTCACAACATGGCATAAATATAAGATCAGCTCATAAATACCATATTAGAAGTATTTCATTTTGTAGTTCCCTGTCACGTAGCTTTTATCTTCGGGGTCTTTCTGAGTTCAAACGGGGTGCTAATTAGGAAAAATGATCACTATGACTGTCTTGGTATTGAATGGCAACTACTGCAGCTAACATAATCGGGGAATTTTCTAGGTCTCATTAAGAGAGCAAAATGAACTAATTGGCTGTGTCAGAGTCCCTTTTATTCTGTTTCTACAGACTTAGTTTTAAAACTGGATCTACAGAAACCAACTTGTTAGAATCAGAAGGGTTGGAGAAAATGTCAAAAGCTGCTCGGTGCATTGTAACAGTTCCTCCCTCCGTCACTCCTTGCTATAATCGGTTCAGTGCTAGAGCAATAAAATCTCTTTATTTTTACCCAATCCAAGGTAAATGACAATAAAGGCTGTACTTCCAACTGATTAGAGAATGAGTCACTTTCTGACTCATCTCATCTCTTAGAGGTCAGGGTGGAAATTTCAATTTTATGGTCTATTAAACATGGAGACAGCCCAGTGTCGCTACAGCATTCTCTCACAGCAAAGGGCGTTCACTGCCAATAAAATATCATTCACGCTTCCTTTTCAAGAAACACTCCATGAATAGTAAACAAGATATTTCCAATACTGACAGAGTAAGTCTCTGAGATCACATAGACTAATAGCTGGAATACTGGCAAAGTAATCGCCCCTATTTTCAGCTTTAAAAATGAGAAGGGATTTTGACACGTCAAATTAAACACTCATCATGTAAATACCAGTTGTCACAGAAAGATAGAACTGTAAGTTGTTGTTGTCACAGTGGTATAAGAATTACACATTGAAAGCTGTTTATTTCTTAGGACATTTTAATGCATCAAGACAATAATGTAATAAACTCACTTTTCTCCTTAGAGTGTGAAATCATTGAGGGGAGTCCATGTTTTATTCATCTTTGTATCCTTATTCCCTAGTATACAAACACTTTATCAATAAATGTTGTAAGAGGGATGGATGGATCAAGGGATGTAACAATGGCTAAGTGGATGGTTGGGTTTTTAAGTTATTGTTTCACCAATAAAAGAAGTTTACGTGATTCAGATGGTCCATATTGATGTAGTCACATCTCCTAGGGAAGGCACAGAACTTTCAATTTGTTATTATTTATTCTTACACCTTTCTGACAACAACTTGTCTAATATTTTTCTGTAAAAACTGGAAATTTGTTCTGTTCAGAGGGCAAATATATTTGGCATGGCTCATGTTTTTTGTTTTGTTTTTGGTGTGTGTGTGTATCCCCATGCTTCTGACAGAAGGTAACCACATTTGTTCCATAACTTGCTTAAGCCTGAAATGCTTTAAGTGGAATCCTGTCATCTACTCAGTCATTCACTCACTTATTCGTCCATCCACCTATTCATTTAACACACATTCATTGAGTAATTACTATAGGTATTCTTTTATGCACTAGAACTACATCAGTGAACATTACAGATAAAACCCCCTGCCTTCATGGTTATGGAGCTTATATTCTAGTGGAGGAAGAAAGATAATAAATAAAATAAGTAAATAAGTAAGATAAATAAGTAAAATATGTAGCATATTAGTATTAAGGGAAAAAACACAAAGTGGTTGTATTAGTTTGGGTATGCTATTTCTGTAACAATCAACCTACAAATTCCACTGACTTAGCACATTAAAAGTTTCTCAATATAAACTAATGTTGATCTGACAAGATTGAGGGGAAATTTTGTGTGAATTAGACCTGCAGTTACCATCCTTACTGACTAGCAGTCGAGTTGATGAGAAAAACTTTCACTTAGCCATGTGTGAATACATTAGCTCCTTGGGTCCTGTATTGAAAAGTATGCTTCAGTTATTGTAAGTGGCATTTGGAAGTTAAAGACAAAATTCCTCTCTCCACACAGCAGCCTGAGGCAGCTCCTGATTGATTGAAGGGCTCATGAGTCACACTCCCTAGTTACTGTGGTCTGAGCAAACTAAGAGTCCACAGTGTAGAGAGGAGGGTCAACAGTAATGGAATAAAAAATGGAAATGATTAAATACTAGAGATCAATACAATAATAATGTATAAGAATTTGGAAAATATTTTGAGAAATTCCTTATAAGTCCTCAGATCCTGCAACTGGAAAGTCTATCATTTGTTAAAAGTTCCAATTCCTTCTTAATTGCCTTAAAACGGCCAACCTCTCCTTGGCAGTGTCTGGTAGGAAAAGAGCTGGGTGGAGAAACAAACTTATCTATTCCAATTCTACTAACGAACATTTTAGCCTTTTAGTGTTCTTATTTCCACCATGTATAAAATATAACATCAATTGACTCTCTTACCTAATAGGTATATTTTGAGACCGTGGAGGACTAGGAGTAACTTTGATCCAAAAACAAATCAGCTCTCATAGGGCCTGTGGCTCCAGTTTCGAAATAAGCTGAAGCCTTGATTTGATAAAGGTAATACTGAAAATCTAATGGCCCCATCCTATTTCACTGCTACAAGAAACATGTATATTCTCAATAGATACACATTATTATACAGTATCTCACTAAGCTTTACAATTTTTCAATTTGTCTATCAATCAAAAATTATGTTTATGAGAAAATGAGATATGACCAAAACCAAGAAAAACAACAAACAACAGAATCAGTCTCATAGGGAACTCAGATAATAATAGAACTATAATTCATAGACTTTAAAATACAAATAATTTATTAAAGAAATTAAAAGAGGGTCTGGCCTGGTGGCTCAGGCGGATGGAGCTCCATGCTCCTAATGCCGAAGGCTGCCGGTTCGATTCCCACATGGGCCAGTGGGCTCTCAACCACAAGGTTGCCGGTTCAATTCCTCAACTCCCACAAGAGATGGTGGGCTCTGCCTCCGGCAACTAAGAATGAACACGGCACCTTGAGCTTAGTCGCCGCAGAGCTCCTAGATGGCTCAGTTGGTTGGAGCGCATACTCTCAACCACAAGGCTGCCAGTTGGACTCCTGCAAGGGATGGTGGGCTGTGCCCCCTGCAACTAACAATGGCAACTGGACCTGGAGCTGAGCTGCACCCTCCACAACTAAGACTAAAAGGACAACAACTTGACTTGGAAAAAGCCCTAGAAGTACACACTGTTCCCCAATAAAGTTATGTTCCCATTCCTTAATAATTTTTAAAGGAAATTAAAAGAAAAGAGTGAGAAGGTCAACAGAGAGGTAGAAAATATAACAAAAGCAAAATGAAAATTCTAAAATTGAAAAACCACCGTTGAATTTATGAACTAAAAAGATGGATTTAATAGCACATTAGACATGACTAAAGACAAGATTAGTTAATTAAAAGACAATGGAAAGAAGTATAAGAGATAGATGAAAGACGCTGAGTAGAACTAAGATATGTATTTGGAGAGAGAAGTTGGGGGAAAAGCGATATGTGAAGAGATATTATCTGAGAAAATTTCAAATATGACAAAAGACATTAATAGGTGCAGATTTAAGACATGCTAGAAACCCCAAGATGGATAAATACAATGAAAATCAGACCTAGGCATGGTATAGTAACTGTTGAAAACCCGACAGGAAAGGGAAAAATATTAAAAGCAGTCAAAGAAAAAATATTATTACCTTCAAAGAAGCAACAATATAATGACATCTGATTTCTTAATAGAAACACTGGCCACTAGAAGCAAATAGAATGAGTAATAGTAATACCTTCAAATTACTGAAAGTTAATAATTCCTAATCTAGAATTAAATGACCAGCAAAAGCATGTTTGAAAATTAAGAGTGAAATAAAGCCATACTCATAAAAACAAAAATTGAGAGTATCCATCAGCAGCAGAACTACACTGAAGGAAATACTAAATGGTACCCCTTAGACAGAAGGAAAATTATCCCAGATAGAAACATAGAGATGTAGTAACAAAAAATATAGAGCAATGAAAAGAGTAACTATGTAGTAAATCCAAGTGAACAATGACTATAAGATAACAATAATAATATCATGTGGGATTAACTAAGTTATAGACTGACTGTTTCTGTCCTCCACATAATTCATATGTTGAAACATAATCCCCAATTTAATGGTATGTGGAGATGGAGCATTTGGGAAGTGATTGCTGTCCTCATAAGAGAGACCCCAGGGAGCTTCCTTGAACCTTTCATTGTGTGAGGACACAGTGAGAAGACAACTGATTATGATCCAGGAGACAGGCCCTCACCAGACAACAAATCTGCCAAAAACTTGATCATGGACTTCTCAGTCTCCAGAATTGTGAGAAGTAAATTACTGTTGTTTATAAGCCACCCAGTTTATGGTGTGCTGCTGTAGCTGCCTGAATAAACTAAGATAAAGTGTGTGTGTATGAATAAATAGAAATACAAATGTGTTTGTGTAACTGTATATAGGTATAGATAAATATACGGATATTTAAACTATACAACAATAGCAATAGAAGGGGAGTAAAGGGAGTTAAAAGATTTTAAGGTCCTGGTATTGTCTTGGAAGTGCAAAAAGTTCTAATTTATATTAGAGTTTAATAAATAAAGAATGTATGCTGTAACCTCTAGCATAATCATTAGTTGAGTGATAAAATATAAAAATAATAGAGGAGAAAAATATAATACTTAGACAACCTAAAAGAAGGCAAATAAATGGAGAAAAAAGAACAGAACAGATGGGATGAAGAGAGAGCATGTAAATAGGTGACATATTTTAAGTAAAATATATGAGTAATGTAATTACAACAAATATCCTAATTAAATGACAACTGTTGGACAAGATTTACAACACACATACACTCACAAAATTAAATACTGCTGACAAGACACTTACCTTAAATATAAGGAAACAGAACAGTTGAAAGAAACGGGTAAAAAAGAATTTACCAAGCATGAACTAACCCAAAGAAAGCTGTTGTAGACATACTAATTACAAACAAGGTAAATTTCAAGGAAATAATAATAAGTAGAAATAAGGAAGGATTTTTCATAATTACAAAGGTTTCTATACACTCATAAAGTCTCACAATCTTAAATATTTAAGTACTCAACACTATAACGTCAATATATGTAAAGCAAATATTAACAGAACTAAAAGGAAAAGTAGAAAATCCGTAACAATTACTGAGAGAGGTTAGTATATATCTCTCTCAATATCAGATAGAATATGTAGATAAAATATCAGTAAGGATATGGAAGATTTTGACAACACAATTAACAAACATCATTTAATAGACATATCTAAGATATTCAAATCAACAACTGCAGAATTTATTTTTTCCCAAGGACATAGGAAACATGTAACACAACTGACTATTTGCTAGGTTGAATTTCAAATACTGAAATCATACAGAGTATGTTCTCTGGCCACAGCAGAATTAAGCTAGAATTCAATACCAAAAAGAGATACAGAAAAATCCCCACAAAATTAAAAATGTAGAAAGACTATTATAAATAACTTATGGTTAAAGAAAAAGATCACAATGGAAATCAGAATATAGAATGAAATGTGTATCATAAGAATAATTGATATAAAAATGTGTGGGATGCAGCTAAAGTAGTGAAAACAGGAAAATCCAATCCTTAAATGCATATGTTTAAAAAATGCATATGTTAGAAAAGAACAAATGCTAAAAAAATTAAGTATCTAAGCATCTGTATCAAAAAGCTGTTAATGAAAAGTAATTTAAATCTAAGGAAGGTAAAAGGAATGAAACAAATAAGGGACAAGGCAGAATTAAATAAAGTTGAAAACAAATATGCAATGTGGCAAGAAAAAAAAAAAAGTCCCAGCAATCACTCTCCTGGGTATCTACCCCAAAAATATAAAAGCATTTCTCTATAGAGACACGTGTACTCCAATGTTCATTGCAGCTTTGTTTACGGTGGCCAAGACATGGAAACAACCAAAATGTCCTTCGATAGATGAATGGATAAAGAAGTTGTGGTACATATACACAATGGAATACTATTCGGCGTTAAGGAAAGATGATATAGGAGCATTTGTGACAACATGGATGGATCTTGAGAGTATAATGCTAAGCGAAATAAGTCAGACAGAAAAAGCAGAGAACCCTATGATTTCACTGATATGTGGTATATAAACCAAAAAGAACAAGACAAACAAATGAGAAACAAAAACTCATAGACACAGACAATAATTTAGTGGTTACCAGAGGTTAAGGGGGTGGGGGGTGGGTGATGAGGGTAAAGGGGATCAAATATATGGTGATGGAAGGAGAACTGACTCTGGGTGGTGAACACACAATGGGATTTATAGACGATGTAATACAGAATTGTACACCTGAAATCTATGTAAATTTACTAACAATTGTCACCCCAATAAATTTAATTAAAAAGAAAAAAGAAAAAGAAAAGAAAAAGATGTGTTACCAAAAAAAAATAAAACTTTTCACAGGTGACATGATTGTGTATAATAAAAATCTAAAAGTTTTCGGAGAAACTGCTATAATTCATAAGTGAATTTAATAAGACTGTTAAATACAAGGTCAGATGACCCAAGTCAATTACATTTCTATAACTGCATATCAAAACAATTAGAAAAAAATTTAAAGGACACTATTTATAATAACAAAAATTAAATACTTAAAAATAAATGTAATAATAATACATAAGACTTGTACCAGGAAACTATAATATATTATTGACAGGAATTAAAGAAGACTTAAATAGATGGAGGGGTACACAGTGTTTGTAGATTGAGACTAAAATATTGAAAGATGTCAATTCTCTCACAAAAGTATCTACTGATGTAATATAATCCCAATAAAAGTGCTAGTAAGATTTGTTTTGTGGAAATTGTTGATTCTAAAATGTATATGAAAATACCCAAGGCCAAGAATAGCCAGCTCATTTTGGACAAGAACAAAGCGCAAGTCTACTGAATATAAAATTTTACTATAAAGCTACAATAATTAAAATAATGTGACACTGGCATGATATTAGACACATAATAGAGTGGTTAGAAATGATACTTGATTTGTGAAGATGACACTGTAGAACACTGACAAAAATGACAGGCTTTTCCATGAATGTTGCTGCACCAAGTGAATACCCATATTCAAATATAATAATTAATCCTAACTCATGGGTATACACAAAAATCAGTTCCAAGTATATCGTAAGTCTAAAGGTAAAAGCTAAAACAATAACAATTACAAAAGATTACATAGGTGAATGTTTTCATGATTTGGGAGTTAGAGAAACTTTTCTTTATCAGGACACAGGAAAAATCTCACTAACCATAAAGGAAAAGATAAACAAATCGAGTTGCTAAAAATTAGAGATTTCTGCTTATCAAATGGCACCATTAAGCAAATGAAAAGGCAAGTCAAAAGGTGGGAGAAGATACTTTTAACACAAGTAGCTGCTTGTATGCAGCATATACAAAGAACTCCTTCCAATTAGTCAGTGAAAGACAAGACAATCCAATAGAAACAACAGGCAAGAGACTTGAAGTAGCACTTCACAAAAAAAGCGATGTTCAATAAACTGAAAATAGTCTCATTTTCATTAGTAACAAAGAAAATGCAAATCGAATTCACTCCACACCTAGCAAAATTACAGAAATGAAAAAAAAAACACAAAAAAAACCCAGTGCTGGTAAAAAATGTATTGCTAGTGAGAGGGTAACTTGGCACAACCATTTTGGAAAACTATTTGGCACTGTCTATTGTAATTGAACATACACATATTCTATGACCCAGGAATTTTACTCCCATGTATATATCCATAAGAAATACATATATATGTACCAAGAGACATGCACAAGAATATTTATAACAACATTATTTGTAAGAGCGGAAAACTGAAAACATCTCAAATATCCATCACTGATACAAAGGTATATAAATCCTTGTATATTTATAAAATATAATATCATAAAATAGTGAAAATGAATAGATGACCACTATTGCAACAAAAATGGATTAGTCTCACAAATATGTTAACCAAAATAATTTATAAACAAATACACACTGCATAATTCAATTTATATAAAGTACAGACGGTCCCCAACTTATGATATTTCCACTTACAATGTTTCGAATTTACAATGGTGCAAAAGTGATACACATAATAAACTTCATGGGATATTCAATGCTTTATTATAAAATAGGCTTTGTGTTAGATGATTTTGCCCAGCTGTATGCTATGTGACCGTTCTGAACTTGTTTAAGGTAGGCTAGGCTAAACTATGATGTTTGGTAGGTTATGTGCATTAAATGAATTTTCGACTTACAATATACTTTCAATTTACGATGTGTTTATCGAGACATAATTTTATCATAAGTTGAGGAGTAGCTGTATAAAAAATCCATCGCTAATCTATGGTATTGGCAGGACAGTGCTTATAAAAAGGGAATAGTGTTTGGGATGAGGAATGAGAAAGGCTTCTGGGGTGTTAGTAATGCTTCATTGCTTTTTAAAAATTTTTTGGGGTGACATTTGTTAGTAAAATTACATAGATTTCAGGTGTACAATTCTGTATTACATCATCTATAAATCCCATTGTGTGTTCACCACCCAGAGTCAGTTCTCCTTCTGTCACCATATATTTGATCCCCCTTACCCTCATCTCACACCCCCCATCCCCTTACCCTCTGGTAACCACTAAATTATTGTAAAAGAACATATTCTAAATGGCAGTTACAACACTAGCTAATAATCCCGGTCTCAAGTCCTTTTTTGAAGTGAGGCAGGGAATAAATAAAATCTGACCATAATTCCTTTTATGTTTGTTGTTTTATGGTTTCTATGTTTTTACATAGTTGAGGTCATAATGTATATACAGTTTTCTACTGTTTTGTTTAATATAACAAAAACTTTGCTTTGTGACTAAAAGTTTCTTCATACACATACTTTTTTTCTTCAGGTGTACAATTCTGTATTACATCATCTATAAATCCCATTGTGTGTTTACCATCCAGAGTCAGTTCTCCTTCCATCACTATATATTTGATCCCCCTTACCCTCATCTCCCACCCCCACCCCCCTTACCCTCTGGTAACCACTAAACTATTGTCTGTGTCTATGAGTTTTTGTTTCTCATTTGTTTGTCTTGTTCTTTTGTTGTTTTTGGTTTATATACCACATATCAGTGAAATCATAGGGTTCTCTGCTTTAGTAATGCTTCATTTCTTCACCTGAGTCATAGTTACACAAAAATTATGATAACTCTCCAAGCTGCATACTGCTGCTTCTCATTCAGGGGCTACTTCTGCTCTTCAGGGGACATTTAGCAATGTCTGGAGGAATTTAACAACTGGAAAGTGAGATGGGTGCTACTGGCATCTAGTGGGTAGAGACCGTGGAGGCTGCTAAACATCTTACAGTGCAAAGAGCCCTCCCACCCCAACAAAGAATCCTAACGCCCAAAATATCACTAATCCTGAAATTGAGAAACCCTGGTGTACACTTGTTACTTGTGTCCTTTTGTGTAAGTTAACTCTAGTTTTAAAAATGGGGGGAGGGGCACGTGCTTATGTATCCATAAACAAACGAGGATGCTACTCTCTTTCCAAGTTTTTCTGTTTCTATTTCTTTGCTTCTTGTTAATTTGATTTGTTGTCTTCCAGTGGTCACTAATTGCTGAGAGGGACGAATGATCCTGGAAAATTGTGTGGAAGCAAAACTGAAATTGAGGAAATTCTGCCTATTTATTTATCATTTCTTCTGTGACTCATTATTTCACTACACTGGAAGGGCCTTTATATCTAACTCTGAAATGCTAAATTAAGGAGGGCAGAATTGGAGAAACCCATTACCCCACACTGAGACAAGTTTTCTAAGAAGTGTCCAGTGCTCTCTCGGCCTTAGTGTCATCTTCTTAGATACCTGCGTGCCATGAGTGCCAACTGGAGGAAGAAGCGAATGCGCAGGCTGAAGCGCAAAAGAAGAAAAATGAGGCAGAGGTCCAAGTAAACCACTAGCTGGTGCAACCGTGGAAGCCACAGGAGCAGAAATGAGGAAGGCCAGAAGCCAGGGATACCGGAACAAATTGTTGGACTGCATGCCTAATGTCTAGAACTTCTCAATGGATCTAGAACATACATCACCATCTATTTCTCATGACTACTTTTTAAGAGACCCACTTTTCTCGTACAAAAATAGTCCTTTGCTCTGGACCTGTGACATTCTGGACATTCTATCCCTAAGTTTTAAACACTCTTTCTTTCTTGTCTTCCCCATGCCATTCCCACTAGTCATCAAATCTGGCTTTCCAAGCAAAGGCAAAAAACTCACGCGACTTTAGCACAGACAGTGCACTTCCAGCTGCCATCAAGGCCCGAGACCCGACACTCGCTGCACACTCTTAGAGAGCAGGCCTGGCATGGGTCTCCCCGGTCAAATATTAAGCCCAGGTTTCTCTGACAGTGGACACAGACTCTGCTGGTGTGTTGTTGAGTTTTCCCACTTCTCCGTTTTGCTTCTAAGAGCTCATTCTTCAGCTTCCTGGAAGGAGAGAAAAACAATCACTCAAACAACAACAACCACAGAGGAGCAGAGCTATCTTTATTTAAGGGATGTTTTCATTTGGAACAATATTTGAAAGAATTAGGGAATCAGAGCCAAATACGTTCAGAAAATACAATTTCTCCCTCCAGAATCAACAATCTCTTGACATCGATAGTTGAAAAACATGTTTGTATTTTATTTTTGAATTTTGGTATACTTCACGAGCACTACTACTTTACTGTTAGTATTTATTCACATTATATTCTAACTTCTCCAGGATATCTTTGATACTATAACATTGGAGCATAATTCCAATCTAGAGACAAACACAATGCCATGTTCTTTACTTGCCTAGATATACTACATGAGGCAAGAGTGTGAAATAAAATTTGGCAACATGGGTAATTTCTTTAAGTCATCCAATGAAGAGTCTGCTACAAAAACATTGCCCACCTTTCCAGATCTAAACACTTTTGCTTGTCCTTTGAGGGTTTCCAACAATTTCCAATGACCTATATGGGCTTTGTTGTCAGACGTGCCTATGTTTGAATCCAGGTTCCATCATGAATTATCTGTACAACCTTAGGCAAGATTTACCTACTCAATCTCAGTCTCTTCATTTCTAAAATGAGGGTAATAATTCTTCCATGACTGTTTTTAAGATTCAGTGAGATAGTACATGTAAAGTTATCAGCATGATTCCTGGCACACAGGTACTAAATAAATGCTATTTCCAAGTCCGTTCTTTTACTATCTGACATGTAATCTATTTATATACACTTTAAAAATAGCTACCGTGTTTCCCCAAAAATAAGATGGGGTCTTATATTAACTTTTGCTCCAAAAGATGCATTAGGGCTTATGTTCAGGGGATGTCATCCTGAAAAATCATGCTAGGGCTTCTTTTCCGGTTAGGTCTCATTTTCGGGGAAACACGGTATTCAAAGCGTGGTCCTTGCTCTAGAAATGCCGGCATCATCTGGGAGCTTATTAGAAATGCAGCAACTCGGGCTCCACCTCAGACCTACTGGATCAGATTCTGCATTTTCACAAAATCTCTAGGTGATTGAAGTTTGAGAAGCACAGCTTTGGAATATTTGTTTTCAAATGTGACTATACACTGGAATATTTTTAAAAACACTGATTCCCAAGTCTCACCCCCACAGAGTCTGATGTAATTGGTTTGGGATGTGGCCTACACAATGACATTTTTTAAAGCTTCCCTATTTATTCTAATATACTTCCAAATCTGGAAAAACACTACTCTAGAAGATAGGCTCATCCCCACTTAAATGCTTCACAAATATGTCATTCCTTTATGCTATCTATCTACAAACCCTTCTTCAACATAACATTTCTGTGTTCCACAAAAACAACATCCCAGAATCATCCCACACGTCTCATACCATCTCCTTTTACATTTGTGGTACTGTGCTTTGTTATACCTGACTAGACTAGCATCCTCCCAAAGGTTGTAACAATGACTTTAGTTTTTTATATATATTGTTCAGGACCCAATTTCATGTTAGGTTGAAAGGTATTTAAATGTTTAAAACTATTCGTTATCTCTTTTGGGCCTTCAAACTCACTTGTGAGGTATTATGTGTTTCATGTTAAAGATAGTACACAGTACAGATAAAACCAGAAACCAGGTCTTTTAATTCCTTGCTTAATGAAAGTTCATAAATGGGGAATTTAAGTGAGGAGTAAAATTTCCAAAACCTTTAATTCACTGTCTCATTCATTCATCCAATGAGTCTTTATTGAGTGCCTATTGTGTGCTTGGCATTCTGATATTCAGAAACAAAAATTAGTCAAAACAGGACATCTACTAAGGATTCCCATTATCCTTGATGTTAGTTGAGAAGAGGACAAATGATGCAAGATGATTCATGTGTTGCAACAGGCAGCCATACAGAGCACTCTGAAGTCCTTATTCTCTTGTCTATCTAAATACAAATGACAGCAACCCACAACAAATGCTTTCCTAATCCCTGACTTAGAGTTTACAAAGTACCCTCATGTCTCTTTTTCCATGATAAATGGCTCATGAAATTGAGTGTAAGAAAAGCTCCACAGGATTTACTTTTGAAAACTTGTAAAAGCTACAAGCTTTAAAATAACAGAATAAGTTCTTATTTGAAGACCCACAACTGTATTATTTGGAGAAACACAACAGACATTTGAACACCTCAGGGCACAGGAAAAATAAAACACTACCTATTCAAAATCTATAGCAATTTGTGCAACAATTATAAAGAAACAAAGTGATCAAAATGAGTAGAACAAAGACAGCAATCCTAGACAGCAGGCCTATCGAGTAGGCTGGGGGAGCCAAAGAACAATAAACTGAGAAAATGGGGTACTCCAGGATATTCCAGAGGCAAATTCCCTTCTGGAAAAAATTCTATGATTAGGTGCCTGAAGTTTAACCACATAAACTAGAGTAGGTGAGACCACTTGGAGAAATTATGGCCATAAAATCAAACATTTACATTGCATCTTTCTTTGTGCTCTACTAACAGGGCTTTATTTAGCAACCAGGTTTCACCTAGTTCACAGATCTAGAGTCTGAAAAGAAATGGGGCTCTGTATAAACCAGGCCACAGGGAGGCAAAAATTTAAAATTCCAAACACACTAGTTGGGGAATTCCTAAGGCAATTGGTGCTAATTGTCCCACATATTCTGGAAGCTATCTCTGAAATATGTGGGAAAAGCTGGGCAGAACTCCATAGGCTGGCACAAAATACTAAGCGGCTTATTGGTTTTTCAAATCCCTCATAGAAGCTGACCTAATTCAATCATGTCTAGGATATTTCACACTAAGTGGACGCAGCCATTTTCAGACACTCAAGAAGAGGAGAAAAGAGGGTAATTGCAACCAGGAAAAGAAAGTGTGCAATTGGAGAGTTAGTGCCAAGGAAAAAGGGAAGCATAGGGAGCTAGAAGAGAGGAATAGGATGGGGATATCTTTTCCCCGCTTAACTAGCCAGCACTTACAAAGCAATATGGACCTCATTTGGTTCCTGCACTGGTGGCCCAGTCTCCGATATATCTGAGAAAGGTGAGTTTCTGGGTTGTAAGCACGTATCTGTTCATCTCACTCATCTACATAAGCTAGAAATGCTTCTGGTTTAAAAGTAACAGGCTTTAAATATTGGTTTCATTTTTGCCCCCCACATAACAAGAAATCCAGAATGAGGCAGCTGCTTGCATTTGTTCAGCTACAAAATCAGGTCATTTAAGGATTCCTTTCATCCTTTCTTCCTGATGGTTCCCTATCTTCAAGGTGTGGTTTATCATTCTTATACAAAATGGCCAGGCAGTTGCAGCACAGGATCCCCATTTAAGACAGAAAGAAGGGGCAAGAGGTGTCAGTTGCACCTGTCTCTTAAGAGGAAAGTAAAAACTGACTCGGAAGTCGTCCCATCAGACTTCTCCTTAGGTTTCCTTAACCAGACAGTGTAATACGACCACCACTAGCTAGCTGCAAAGGAGGCTGGAAAAGTGGAACAAGTTGGGACTGCACATCCCTGCTCTCTTGGCATTAGCTGTGGTCATGTGACTGGCGTTGGTCTATGAAATGTGATATATGATTCCAGATAAAAGCTGTAAGAGTGAGGGTTTGGTTTGCCACATATCCCTCTTCTTTGGATAGAGAATGGTAATATCCCAAATAGTGTCTGCTCTATAAGTCTGGGTCCTGGTCTGAGGATGCCATGAGTTACAGTTCCCAGCTGTCCGCTTATGGACATGCAGCATGAGAGATAAATAAACCTTCATTGTTTTAAGCTTCTAAGAATTCGAGGCTCTTATTGCAGGATCTCAGCCTATCCTGACTGACGAACATACAGCCTCGTGCTTCACCTGGCTGGCTCCCACATACCCTTTTTATTTCAGCTTTATTGCTGCTCCCTCAGAGAGGCTTTCTCTGACCACCAAATCCATAGCAGATTCACATCTTATTCTCACGCGTGTTCTTTTTCTTCACAGCACATACCATAATTTTTCATTGTACCTTTATTGGCTATTTTTAACTGGTTTAATGTTTGTCTTGCCAACTCTTCTATAATATCCATGAGAGCAAAACTTTATCTGTTTTGTTCAGCTTTGAATTTTAAAGCACATAATGGCTGGAACATAATAGATACCATTTACTTGAATGAATAAAAAATCATAAGTAAAAGCTAGCAAGTGACAGAAGAGAAAAAGAGAATAGAGGAAGAAAAATTCAACTATGCTACTTGCTGGGTATCACTGGGCATTCCACTTAACCTCTACTGGGTCTCAGCTACTTTAACCTCAAAATGAAGATAATGATTCCTTTCCTATCTTCCTCCGAGGATATTTGTGATAGCCAGAGGCAATAAAGTATGGCAGTGTGCTTTGTGAATTATAGAAGCCTTTACAATATGAAGCCATCATTACCCCCCCTCTCCTTTTCCCGCCCCCCACTCCGGTTCAAGCCGTTGTTTCTCAGTCCAGTTGTGTAGGACACAGCAACCTGGCCCATGCTGGTATTATGAGCCTTGCGCTCCCCCCAGGCTGAGGCAGTCGGTTGGAAGCTCACAGCAGCTTACGGCAGCTCTCGCCAGCTGCCAGCCACTCATGCTGGCCACCGGCCTCTCCTGGCAGCACACGGTAGCCCACGGCAGCACACAGCAGCCCAGCTCCAGGGAAAGCCATTGTTCACAATCTTAGCTGTAGAGGGCGCAGGTCACTGGCCCATGTGGGAATTGAACCTGCGACCTCAGCATTAGGAGCACAGCCCTCCAACCACCTGAGCCACCAGCCTGACCTGAAGCCATCTTTATTAAAAAGAGAATGAGAAGATTTAAAAAATGTACAATGTTAGATCTACTAGGAATAAAGTCAAATTAAAATTGGCTTAAATTTAGATCAAACACACTTTGAAAAAGTAATACAAGCCTGAGAAAACTACAGAAAGCTCTCAATTACTTCGCAAGAATTCACAGGACTTATTTCATCTCCTTAAGCTAAATCCTATACTTTTGTTCAGTAAGCAAAACTATTTTTTAACTCTTTAAAAAAAATTTTCAGTCTCAATGTGGCCTCTTCTTCATATCCTTAGTTATAGGGGTTCTGTTCAGCTCGTCTTCAAGACGATTCTTGAAGTTGACTGTTCTATGATTCAGTTGTAATTTTGATGTGATCTTGGGAGGCAGCAGGAATAGCACTTACCTAATCTGCCATCTTAGACCTTCTGGCAAGCAAAACTATTTTGAGTCCTCAAAATATTAAAAATCTAACCATTTCCCCTATTTTTTTCTTGTCTGAAGAGAAGCAAAGAGTACAGGAGGTGGAAGAAAAATTGTAGTAGAGATAAATATGGCCTAAAATCAACTGTTAAAAACTGATGAAGATGTACATTGCAATACTTTGTCTTGTGCACTGGAAACTAATTTTAAAAAAAAGCTGATGAAGAATACAAAGAAAAAGAAAAAAGCTACCAAAGACATTTAATTGCAGCTAACACCAATCCTTCATTTGACATAAGCTCAGGATGCTCTAGCATTTTAAAACATCAGTTTATTCTTTATGTTTCCTTGTTGCTACACAGATATATTCATAGTAACATGTTAATTGATGACCCATATGTAATTGAAATCTTAAATACTGAAAAGATGAACTATGTTAACTGTAATTAACAAAATCTTTTCTATATTCTGGTGATATACTGAATTCGTTTTTTCTATTCTATCATAAAAAATGTTCAATATATTACAAAGACTGCTTGCTTTATCTTTGCATAGACACATTCCTTTCAAATCAGGAATTGCTTTCATTAAAAGTCCTGCCACATTTGTTTGGCATTTTTCTTTTGTTACCCAGTCTAGTCCCAATTGTACTGAACATTATTTTGCACCAAATAAGATAGGAATTTTAGAATAGAAGCAATTAGGTGCCTAGAAGAGGAAGCCATAGATAACAATTCAAAAAATATCTCTGATTCCTTGATGCCTTTAAACAATCTCCAATCTCATCTAGAAGAGCACATGAAGGCTCAAGAGAGAGAATGAGCAAGAAAGGACTATATACCGTGTTTCCCCGAAAATAAGACCTAAGTGGACAATCAGCTCTAAAGCATCCTTTGGAGCAAAAATTAATATAAGACCCAGTCTTATATTATAGTGAAATAAGACTGGGTATTATATTAATTATATTACATGTTATATTACATTACATTATATTATATTATATTCGGTCTTATAGTAAAATAAGACTGGGTCTTATATTAATTTTTACTCCAAAAGACGCATTAGAGCTGATTGTCCGGTTAGGTCTTATTTTCAGGGAAACATGGTACTAGTGGCCCAGAACATAGGGTTCTAAAGTCAGATAGCTTGGATTCAAATCCTCGCCTTACCATTTATTTCATTTGAGACTTTAAGAAAATTACTTAACCTGTCTGTGTCTCAAGACTTAAGGAGACGTAACCTTTCTGTGTCTCAAAATACTCCCTCTGTAAAAAAACTAATAATAATAATAGTTACAACCTCATAAACTTGTTGTGAGCATTAAGATAATGTCACTGTGAGCATTAAGTGTGAAGTACAGCTTGACACATACTAATTTTGGAATAGACGATCTGGTATATGTCTCCCAATAGCTGTTATCCCCTCTATTAGTGGAATGCCTCGCTAGGCTCACGATCACTCAAAATAAAGACTGTACTTCTCAGTGTCCCCTGTATTTAAATTTTGTCATGAGACTGAATGTTGGCCAGTGTGATTTGATCAGAAATGACATAGACAACCTCTAGGTCATGCCCTGATGGGAAAGGGCTCCCTTTCCCTTGAACCCTTCTTCCTTTCCAGAGGCTGGGACAGAAAATAGGGGTGAGCCACCTTGAGTCAAGAGCTAAACTCTCCAGAAGGTGGAGCAACCAAAGAAAAGGTGCCTAGACCCATGCTAAAATGGAGCCACCACCACAATATTCCAAAGCTGCCAACCGAGACTTTTCCATTTGAGGGCAATGTATTTCCATCTTGTTTAAACCGTTATTATAATGTGTCTCTATAACCCAAAGCGAAGTCTATTTCCCAATTAATACAGTAAGAATTCAGTAAATATCAGCTCTTTTTATTATTGTTCACTTGCAGAGATGTTATCAGATTCTGCTTCAACCTCTGCGACAACGCCTGCAAGCTGAATCCTTGTCTCCAGCTAGTTTCATATTCCCACAAAGGGTTTCTTCTGCCCATCCTGCTTCTCCCACCAAATGGTGCCGGCCCAAGTGGCCTCTGATCACAGAGTCTCTCAGGGCAAACATTCCCCAGTGGAGCTTTCTTCAACAAACACACCATTCTGGTCCTAATCAACTTTATAGAGCTTTTGATTAGTTCTCAAATCTAAGGCTACTAAAAAGAATCAAAACCATTTGAGAGTTAGGGGAAAGTTTTGCCTAGATAGAAAGCTACTTCAGAGAAGAACGGAATTGAAAGAACACTCGTCTAGATTAAAAAAAAATAATCTTGTGAATGGTGCCAATTTCAAGTGTTTAAAAATTGTCTCAGGGAAAGAGGGCATTGTGAAATCTTCCTGTCTGCAGATGACGCAAAATACTTCTTGGCAGCAAAACACTTGGCTCCTAGGAATACACTAGATCCTTCCACAAAGCCATGTGAACAGACAGACAATTGTTTATTAAGTATAAAGGCACACCTCGTTTTATTACGTTTCACTTTTGTGGGCTCCACAAGTCTTGGCGTTTCTTTACAAGATGAAGGTAAGACATTCCACCAGCAAAAAAAATTGTGATTCGCTTTATTGCGGTGGTCTAGAACAGAACCCACAATATCACCAAGGAATGCCTGCAGTGTCGATATCATAGCAGAAATTGATCACATATGTAATTAGAAAACCAAATCTTCCACCTGGCAATACCTTGAAATAACTATAATCTCAATTTCCTGGCCCAACAAGGAACAACGATGTGTTTTACTAATCTGAAACCCAAAGGATAACTTTCTTGAGTATAAAAAACCGCAGAAAAGTCCTGTTACCAATACGGTAAATTACTTAGAAAAAGAGGGAGTAGACAGACATTTATATAACTTACAAAGTGATCCCCTGGAAAAAAAAATAAAACACAAGAAATTAAAAGAGAAAAAAAAAAAGATTTAGAAGAATAAACTCCAGAGCTTACCAAAAAAAAAACCAAAGAGAAAACAACAAAGAGGGGTGGAGACAGAATCAGTAAACCAAGAAGTAGGAAAGCTGCATTTCAATAGGGCTTTTAAAGATTACTGCTATGACAATGCAAGGATAAAAGTGACTCCATGGGAAGAAATTGGGCATTTGTACATAAAAAAAGGTAATTTAAAGAGAACACATTGTCCTTGAAAAATTCTTTAAAACTATTTCTGCTGCTGAATACAGGTATACATATATTTTTATAAATATATGAATTTTATTGCTAAAATGTCTCTAAATTGAATTTGCGTCAACTAAATTATTTTAAATGCAGCCAGAAAGGAGTTGTGTGCTCATCAAAGACAGTTATCAGTACTTAATTTTTCCCATTTTACCTCTTTAGGTTGATGTTTATGGGGATTCATATCTTTATAAAGGTTATTACAAAACACACTTCCAGCAGTTTTTCTAATATTCAGTATCAGCATATGGTACAAGAAATGTCAAGTCACCATTTCTTTGATATTCATCAAGGATGAATATAAATGTTTTCTTTATGTGCTATATTTTTTCCCCTTATATCCTTCACTGAAAATTACCACTGACCGTGAATTGCTTTCAGATTCTATAAAAAGGAAGATGAGGTTTGTGCTAAGCCATAAATAAATCTGATCCATAAAATGCATGATTTTTTTGGTATTAATTATTATTTTTACTTAATTTTATTTAACAAGCACATACAATTCTTACTTATCTTTGCATTTATCAGTGTTGGAGAGCTATGGTTTTCAAAATGTAGATGCTTACACAAATCATGAACAAATGACCCACTCATTCTCAAGGTTAAGTTAACTGATCTGCTGATTATAAATGATTCTATAATCAGAGCTCTAAGGATGTGGATGACAGTTTAAAATCCCTCACACCTTGCCCATCAGTAACCTTCATCATCTCCTTCCTGCTCAGCCTATATATGCCTGTATCAACTCCCTTCTTTACCCTTATCATATTATTCTTTCACTATTAATGCCATGGATGAACCTAAAGGGTATTATGCTAAATAAAATAAGTCAGACAAATACCATATGATCTCACTTATATGTGAAATCTAAAGGACAAAATAAATGAACAAACAAAACAGAAATAGACTCATAGATACAGAGAACAAACTGATGGTTGCCAGATGGGAGAGGGGTTGGGTGAAAAAGGTGGAAGACATTAAGAAATATTTCTTCTACTCTTTTATACCAATAAACACCTAACTGTGATGATAAACACCTAACTGTAATGGAAACATGGCCACCCAGAATAACGACTACATTTCCCAGCTAAATATGCAAGCTCCCTAGCAGCTAAGTATAACCATTATAGCCAATGTGATGTAAGCAAGGTCATATGTAAAACTTCTCAAAAACGTCCTTAAGGGAAGGAACTCTGTCTTTTTTTTGTCCTTTGCCCGTCTCCCCACTGACTGAAATGAGGACAGGAGGACTGGAGCTGGAGCAACCACCTTGGACCATAAAGTGTGACTAAGACTCTCTCCTCAACCAAAGTTTGGACAGGCTCCTCTGGGGTCTCTTTTCGATTAGACTTTGCCCTTGGACCCTGTCTTTAACCTGCACAGCCCAGATTTAGTAAGAATCCTGCTAAATCAGTGTAACGAGAATCCCCCACCCTTGATATCTCGTATCAACCTGGCCTGCCTTCAGTAAGAATTCTGATAAGTCAATTTAGTAAGAATCCCACTATCATCAATGTTTCCTCTCAGTCATTTTCCATTTATTGATCCCCTCACTCTATTTGTTGGCTATAAATCCTCATTGGCTTTTGCTGTAATTGGACTTGAGCCTAACCTCTCTCCCCTATTGCTACAGTCTTTTATTTGTTTTAAATTTTGGGGGGATGGTCTTCAAATCTATTGCAATAGTCCTGAATAAAGTCTTCTTTACCATTTTAATAAGTGTCAGAATATACATATATTTTTATTTTCACATGTTGAAGATGTTAGCCCATGTTGAAAATGGCAGAGCAACCACTTGGGAGGACCAAGGGCCTTTGATGAGCACGGAGCCACCATTACCAGCCCTGAGTTGCTTTCCTCATGACTTCATCTAGGTAAAAAAAAGAATCTTCTCTCTTACTTAAGATACTATTATTTTGATTCTCTGACACCCAGAGTTGAACTTACCTTAATTTCTACACTTATAAATGGTAAGGATACTATCACAGAAGTAGAGAAGAATATAAATCCTGTCTATAACATACTAATTGTGTATAAAGTCTGTCAAAGATATAAATTATTTATATTTTACAGAAAGAATATATCTATTTGATTTGAGTCAATGTAAAAGTGGAGACTTTGCATAATCTAATAAAATACAATTTTGCTTCTGTTAAATTAGAAATTAATTCATCTTCATCTCCTATGCCTTGCATATAAGTACTGAATGAATTTTTGATGAATCTTGGAAATGTATTTCCCAAATATATGACAAAAAGAATTCATATAAATCAATATTGAAATAACACTAACACCCAATAGCAAAAGGACAAATTATGTGAATAAAAAATTCACAGGAGAGGAAATACAAATGGCTAGCAATCATGTAAAAATACTAATAACCACATAAATGCAAATTAACATAGAGCATTACTTTATCAAATTAGTAATGATTTAGAACAATAATTTTGATGTCGGCAGTGGTATAATGGTTTAGTGAAGAGGAAATTGACAACATTTCTGGAAACAATTTTTCAATTTAAAGGATATATAAATCAAAATATGAATCACAATATAATAAAAATTAAGACAGAAGATTAAAGAATAAGGATGTTCATGGTAATTAGGACAAATAATTAAACAAAACATTGCACATCCATGTTATGAAATCTTCTCTAGCCAATAAAAATGATGCTTCCAAACTATTTTTAATGACATCAAAATCATTCATTAAATAAGGTTAAGCAAAAATAAAGGATACAAAATTACATATATAATATGGTTCCAATTATGTGAAAATTATATATGTACACACAGAAAAATATTAGGAAGGAACTTCAACAAAAGTGGAAATTATCTTTGGGAAGAGAGATAGTGAGTGTTTAAAGTTCATACTATATGTATTTTCTAATATTCTATAATATACATATTACTTCTATAATGAATAATATCAAAATATATTAAATATTTAATTGGATTAAGGATTTATGATATAAATATTGTACACATTGATGCCCTTCATAGAGCCTAATGCTTTAATGATCTTACAAACTTTTAAAAAATCCTTTGTTGTGTAAGTTTTAATTTTACATTTGCATAAAATGCTTAGCAGTTATGCTTAATTATTCTGCAATGAAATGATGATTAGAAAAATTACTAAATGCATGTCAGCCTAATCTTATCAAATTTAAATCAATTAAACCATAACTCCTATTAATATAGGAACAGTCATGTAAATTATTGATATAAATTGACCATTGCCTGAAGTCTAAAATGTTAGAGAAGTCAGTTTTGTTAATGAAGTTTTCACTTATATTTCCCTAGAAATAAAGTGCCTATTTCCCCAAGAATATAGTTGGTATTTGCTTAATTATATCTTCCCTTCTGAACTGACCTACTTTGGCGTGGGGTGGGGCTGAGTTCTCTTCACTCACCCTCCCAGCCCCAACATCCTACCTTATAATCATTCAACCATGTTGTAAAGTATATGGGATTTAGACTTCTGTGTTTCCTCAATTTACAATAAAAGGAAATGGTAATTTCCTGGACATGAATGCAAATGAATCCCTGCTACCTAGGGGCATGTCCTCTACACAATTCTGGCTAGAGACAGTATACAAGGAAGGGAAAGGGACTAAAAAGAGAATTTGGGGAAGAATCAAAGAGTGACAGATTCATTCTCCTCCCTCTCCCCCTCCACAACTT
This sequence comes from Rhinolophus hipposideros, assembly GCF_964194185.1. Taxonomy (NCBI): domain Eukaryota; kingdom Metazoa; phylum Chordata; class Mammalia; order Chiroptera; family Rhinolophidae; genus Rhinolophus; species Rhinolophus hipposideros. The sequence goes on from NC_138046.1 coordinate 97,614,094, forward strand.
CCACCCATAGGTAACAATTTTACTTATGACTATGGTGACCATATTATTTCAAACAAAGAAAATAGTCTGTCAAGTATATTTACTTGGATAATCCAGTGTTTGAAATGTCCCCAAATATCAAGTATTTGTTGCCCTGTGCCTATGATTAGCCCCACAAGAATTACTTGGAGGAAAATGCTGTAGAATCACAATTTAAGTTAGTTTCCCAATATGTGTACATATATCGAAATCAGTAAAGTCTGTGGTGAGAAAACCCCCAGGGTTTTAAATTCGTTTAAGGCAGAGCGGGATTTTTTTTTCTTTTTTTTTTTTTTTTACATTTCTCTGTAACACATTAAGAGTTTGGGTTCTATTAGGGAGCCAGTGTGTTCATGCTGGGAGTTTGTGTTAATCCATTAAGAAGCTTTGTGGCAATTCTATAAGAATTAAAACAAAATGTTGCCCAAACCAGAAGCCCACTCCAATAGTTCTCCTGGTGTTTCACGGCTACTGTTTCTTTAAGCTTTTGAGAAGGTCAAACTAATTTTGTTCCTAGTGGTAGTGGTAAGATTTGGAAAAACAAACAGCGTTATAGATCAAATATTTGTAGAGTTCTAAGAGGGTATTACTGCTTGGCACTTACTGGTCTCCCTAACTTCCAGGCTGAATGTATAATTCTTGAAATCACTTCAAATTCATTTGAACCAAATATTTAGCTTACCTATAGGATTCCAAATAGCCAATTTGACTATACTTTCCCCTTCTGTTTCTCTCTCTTCTTTCCTCCCTCACCCTGCTGTAAAATGATGGAATCAACCACATAAAAACAAGGTGAATGGCAGTTTCCAGGTTGGGACCTGTGGTCCCTTGATACCGTGTTTCTTCGAAAATAAGACCTAACAGGAAAATAATCCCTAGCATGATCTTTCAGGATGACATCCCCTGAACATAGCCCTAATGCGTCTTTTGGAGCAAAAATTAATATGAGACCTGGTCTTATTTTCAGGGAAACATAGTACTAGTCTCTGGCTTGCTTAGTGGCCCATTTCTGCTGAGCCCACTGTGGGGAACAAAATAGAACACACTTGCACTTTGGTTTTTAGCATGAAGAATAGAACAGCATAAGGAACTCTTATTGTTTTTACTGGGCAAGAACAATGCTTCACTAAAAGTCATAGTAACTTTGGATAATATTATACAGCTGATAGGTCAGAACTGTCAGTAAATACCAGGCTAAGGAAATGTTTTCTGTTTGGTTCCATTCCTCTGACAGCTATTAGTAAGGCTGTGGGTGGGCTTTCAACAGGGTGTGAATAAGTACACTTATTGTATAAGCCTACAGCAGAGAGGAAAAGGGAGCAATATGGAGTGAAAGAACTTCAGCTCTGATGTCTACCAGCTGAGCAAATGATTTAATCTAAGTTTCAGTTGCCACAGCTATAGCACGTTGTAATAGCACATCCCTCAGGGGTGACCTGAAAATTACATGAAGATACATTTGTGAATCGAGTAATACATTTTCTGGTTTGAGGTAGGCATTGGATAGTTTACTTTCTCTTTTTTCTGCCTCCTGTCACACGGGGCGGCCTGTGGGGTCTCAGCTCCCACTCCCCACATAAGAACGCAGGATATGGTGAGGCCAAAAAGGAACACCCACGGACCCATAGGTAGGGGAGTCATACCACTATATTCTCACTGGCGGCTGGGTTGGAGACACAAGAAGCAGGAGCCACATGATCCGCAACTTGCCGCAACTTGCCGTCCGCTTCTCTGCCAATCGACCTCACTTGCTAGCTGCAATCCGCTACTTGCTAGCTCAGCCACCATCTTCTTGCTAGCCCCCATTTTCTGCTAGCGTAGCCACGGCAGTTATATTAGAGGCCAATGGCTCACTGGTTACAGCTGACGGCCAACTAGCCACAGCTGATGGCCATCCAGTCACAGTTGATGGCCATTTACTACCTGAGCCAGCACCTTTCTATGTGAGGCCGAGAGCCTGGAAACTGCATTCCTGACTCCGTCCCCACACTCCCCACTCCCAAGAAGGTCAGATATGTCACTCAAAAGTTAAAAGTGATCTAAGAGTGGAATGTGAGCCCTGGAGCCAGACCGTTGGGATACAGATTGAAGTTCTGCCATTTACTAGCTGTGCCACCTTGGACAAGTTGTTTAAGTATGCACTTCAGTTTCCCTATCTACATAAAGGGGGATATTAATAGTTCTTACTTCATTGGGAAAATGAATTTGTAATCTGTTCCTTGTAATTCTGTAGAACCTTCTTCTATTTCTTGGTATTTTCTATTCCTCCAGGTTAATTTTGCTGTTCCTCTATAGAGGCACTGAAACACATTTAAGCTGTTCCAACATGCGAGCCACTACAGATTGGATGAGGCACAAAAATCTTCTGGAGATGGTGGGACCCTGGGGAATCAGCTAACCTCCCAGACAGAAGCCCCACCTCTATCTCTAACAGCTGACGGTGTCTAGTCTACGTCCATCTCATCTCTTGGACTATAAATGTCCTGTGACTCCCGGAGATGGCTTATCAAGCTTTCAAGTGTATGCAGCTATTCCCAAGGCTATAAACTACCAAAGGTCAACAATCTGCAACCCTTAGGCCAAATCCAGCCCACTGCCTGTTTTTGTAAATAAAATTTTTTTGGAACATGAGTCATAACCATTTGTCTACATATTGTCTATTTCTGCTTTCATAGTACAATGGCAGAGTGGAATAATCATAACACAGAATATACACCCTGTAGAGCCTAAAATATTTACTATCTGGCCCTTAGTAAAAATATTTTCTGACCCCTGATCTACACCATGGATAATGCCTGATCCATGACTGCAAACGTCTTTATGCTTATAGACCCAAGCATTAGATCATGTCTCTGCTCACCTCCATTATTCTGACAATAAATACCTAGCACTTGGCTCCCAGAAGGTACTCAACAAATATTGATTAATTCTGACTCTTGGGGACTGTGGGATGCTCTTGGCTGCATGTAACAGAAAATCTGATTCGAACTGCTATAAACAACACAGAAATACATTATATTGTTTAAAGAAGAAATCCAGAAATGAGGGCGGATCTAGTATTTCAGGATGTTGACAATTCTCTGCCATCCTTTTGCCTCAGCTTCACTGGTGTGCTGCCTTCTAAATTCAGCAGTAACCAGGATAACATATTTCACTGAACATGCCCACTGGGAAAGAGAACCTTCCATAAGCTTGGGCTGTATGTCTGAGTGGGTCATCTTTGGTCTCATATCCACCTCCAGACCAATAACGGTTGCCAGAGTTGAAGATGTCTTATATAAACCAATACCACAAAGTAGACATTTAGCAGTATTTGTATTTAGGTACGGAAGATCAAATAGAGTAAGGGTCTGTTAATGAGATTTTTGGGGGAGCAGAGACTATCAGTCTGTACTTGTCTGTGTTAGGTGGAGTTATTCCAAAGTTAGAAAAAAATCTAAGACCAACAAAGATGTTTACTTTGTGCTTCCAAATGGTCGGTAATTTTTTCCATTTGCAATCACTGCTGACAGCTCCATTTTTGCGCCAATTCTTCCCTCTTTCTTCATTGCCTTAAAGCCATCAATAAATCTAAGTGATCTGTTCTCACAGAGAACATTTAAAATACTCTTACCCTCTAATAGTCAAAACTATTGTCCAGATATCTCCTACCTCTCCTTCCTATTTGGACTGAAGGAGAAAAATATATTTGAGCCTCTTGCATGAACCTAGAATGATCTGATAATAGGCAGACAGCTCTCCCAGCCTACTATTCATGCCTGGAGGTAATTATCAGGCTTCTCACCTGCCTTTGGGTGCAGAGCACCTTTAGGAGCACCTGTCCCACCTTAATTAATGCCACACATCAGTAGCTTTGTGGACTGTGGAGCACAACTGGGTGACAGGCCTCTAAAACGTTGATTCATTATAACTTTTACACTCTTCCCTTATCCTATTTTCTTTATTTCTAAGGACAACCTACTCAAGTAAATCAATACACAAACAATAAATCCACTGCGTCCCAAATTCCAGTTTACTAACTTTCTAGATTAGTTTCTTCTTTGTAATCATAAGGCATAAACAAATTTCTTTGGTTTCCATTTCCTTCTGAAACCTATTAGGAGAATCTGAAGGCAATTTTGTGGTTCATGGTAAACAGCTGAAACACAGCTGACATATATTTGCCAATATCAAAATCCTTTTCATATTTCAAGACTAAGCTCAACTGTCACCACTTCTTTGAAACGATTCCTTCCATTTCTGTCTTACATCTTGTGGGGACAAAACCCCAAAAAAGCAGTTTCCAGGCTCTCGGCCTCACATAGAAAGGTGCTGGCTCGGGTAGTAAATGGCCATCAACTGTGATCAGATGCCAGCAGCTGTGGCTAGTTGGCCGTCAGCTGTAACCCGTAGGCCATTGGCCACTAATATAACGGCCATATGCTGGCTATGCTAGCAGAGAGAGAATGGGGGCTAGCAAGAGGATGGTGGCTGGCAAGCGCGGACTGCTGTTAGGCAGATTATGTAGATCCTGCTTCCTGTGTCTCCAGCCCAGCCGCCAGCGAGAATATATTGGTTTGACTCCCCTACTTATGGCTCCATGGGTGTTCCTTTTTGGCCTTACCGTGTCCTGCGTTCTTGGGCGGGGAGTGGGAACAGAGACCCCGCAGGCCGCCCCGCCGGACACCCCGCACGACACATGGCGTAGCCGGCAGGATACGGTGCTGGCCAAAGCTTTCCGAAGGGCAGTGGAGCAGTTTGTGCGTATGAAAGCTCAGTCTGAGGAAGACCAGGAGGAGCAGCTGCTGGAGAGCTCGATCCCCGTGGAGGGGTGGAAAGATGTGGATGGTTCCCCAACCAGCAGAGGCCGGAGAAAGCGGAGAAAGCGAAAGTTGTTGCCGCCCTGTGGGCTGGGAACTGCTTGCTGAGGCAGCCCGGATGCAGGACTTTTAGTCCCAGGAGAAAATGCTTGCTGAGTCCTCCTTGGGAGATGAGGGTGAGGTTAAGGTCATCCCTCACCCCCAGGACAGCCCTGGCGAATGACTATGGACTATGGGGAATTGCCTTCTATGCCTGATTTAATGGACGCTTGACTGTTTGGGAACATACCACCATATAGTGGGACTGGTTTGATGTTTGCTTTTGTGTCTTGACTGGCCGCCATTGATAATATGTAAGCACCTTGATGTGAGCCGCTGTTGTTCCAGCACAGTACCCCGGGAGGCCCAGAGAGAGAGTGGCAGTGCCCAGAGAGGCCCTGGCTGTGTCCAGGAAGTCTGGCTGTGTCCAGAGAGAGTGGCAGTGCCCTGAGAGGCCCTGGCTGAGTCCAGGAAGTCTGGCTGTGTCCAGAGAGAGTGGCAGTGCCCTGAGAAACTCTGGCTGTGCCCGGGGAGACAGGTGGTACCCTAAGAAGCCCAGGAAGTCTGGCTGTGCCCAGAAGTACTGTGGTGGTGCCCTGAGAAACCCTGGCTGTGCCCGGGGAGACCGGTGGTACCCTAAGAAGCCCAGGATGTCTGGCTGTGCCCAGAAGTACTGGTGGTGCCCTGAGAAACCCTGGCTGTGCCCAGAGAGCCTGGCTGTGTTCAGGATAGTGCATTCACCTCCAGGCTCCTTGCACAGGGCCCCTCGCAGAAGACGCTTGTCGCGTAGATTGTGAGGCGAGACCCTGTAGGGGTGGAGTGTGGGGACAAAACCCCAAAAAAGCAGTTTCCAGGCTCTCGGCCTCACATAGAAAGGTGCTGGCTCGGGTAGTAAATGGCCATCAACTGTGATCAGATGCCAGCAGCTGTGGCTAGTTGGCCGTCAGCTGTAACCCGTAGGCCATTGGCCACTAATATAACGGCCATATGCTGGCTATGCTAGCAGAGAGAGAATGGGGGCTAGCAAGAGGATGGTGGCTGGCAAGCGCGGACTGCTGTTAGGCAGATTATGTAGATCCTGCTTCCTGTGTCTCCAGCCCAGCCGCCAGCGAGAATATATTGGTTTGACTCCCCTACTTATGGCTCCATGGGTGTTCCTTTTTGGCCTTACCGTGTCCTGCGTTCTTGGGCGGGGAGTGGGAGCTGAGACCCTGCACGACAAATGGCGCAGCGAGCAGGGTTCCCCGCGTGACACATCTTATTCATAATTAACTATGTCTTGCTCTAGTCTCCCACAAAATATCAACCTACACCTCTGGAACATGGTGGAAACAATTATTATAATAGGTAGCACAAAAATTTATTGGTGCAATAAAATCTGCGACACAATAAATTCCTTGTGTTGATGATTTGGGAGGATATCGAGGAAAAAGGACTAAGTTCCCTGTCTCGTCTGGCAACTGTTCTGGTTGGGTTTTCCAGAAGCTAACTCCGAGACGTAGATGTGTGTGCAAGTAATTTATGAAGTGGTCTCAGGAGGAACCTGTAAAGCAGTAGGGGAGGCAGGAGAGGGAAGAGGAGAGGGGCTAAGCAAGTGTGAGGTTCAGCCTCGGTATGATCCCATGGGGAGCTCTGAAGCAAAAGTTGCATTGCAGAGTCTGTCTTACCTTGAGGTAAAGGGTTTCTGTACCTGTCAGCCATTGGCTTATGGCTGCCCAATAGGGACCTAAACTCAAGTTTACCTGGCACTTGTGGCTCTCTATTCCTATGGGCAACTCCAGCCACCGAAAGGTAGTCCTCTAAAGAAGTCAGCAGGTGCCAACCCTTAGAAGTAAAGAATGTGGAAACTGGGAGATGAGAGCACAGATCCAACAAGGGACCCTAGAGGATCTGAATGGAGCACCGACAGTGGTCACTACAACTTATAAACCAAGAGCCACACAAACCAATAATAGGGCTGATGATTATAGCCAGGAATCATTGAGTGCTTACTGTCTGTCAGCATTGCTCTAAGCTCCTGATGATATGAGCTTATTTAATCCTTACCACAACCATCTGAGGTAGCTAATGCTATGATTTCTGTTTTGTCTAATGAGGAAACTAGATTTATCTAAGTAACTTGTCTAAGGTGACACAAAGATTCCATGGTGCAACTAAGATTTCAGTCAACAAGTGTGGGTGTATGATTCAACAGCATGCACTGTAAACAGCCTGCCACTGACTTTGGCCTGGCTTCTCAGTACACAAAGCTGTTAAGAGTGGCACTGAGTCATCCGGCCTGGGCGCATATCTTGGTTAGCTCAGAACAAAATGAGACAAAACATCTAAGAGTGCAGAAAAAAACCCGAAATCCTCAAAACAGTTTACAGAGCCAGAAAATTAACAACTGTATCCTTGATAGCTCTTTTGTATATTATACTACTTGGCTAAATTTCTTTATAGAGAATAAGAAGACAAGGGAAAAATAATAGAGAAAAAGGAAGAGCGGGTATAATAAATTATTATTTAAAGTTATTGAGAATGACAGAAACAAATATCCTGAACAAAGTCTTATTCATTGTTCTTTGGCTCTGGTTATTAAATTGTTTTTTCCTAAAGAGAGTGATTTTTAATTCTTTTGAGAATGTCATCAACAACTGGTTAGTACCTATCCCCCATAAACAATATGGAACTTTTTGCAGCATATTAGAAAATTTAGTCACTTTTCATGAATACCAATGCCAAAAAATATCATTTATTTCTTTAAAATCATTAACTGCATTTTGTTGTTACCTGAATTCTAGGCATAGAAAAAAATACAATAATTTTAATCACAGCCTTTGTTTCTTTAAGAAGGGTTGAATATGTTAGAATGACAGAAATTAAAATTCTGTGCTCTGATCTAAGGAATAAGCATCAATCAAGAATATTTTAATGTATTTGCAATTCTAAGGACCTTAGTTCCTTTAGATACATTGAATATTTTTGCAACATATGAAGGCAATCTTATGACAAGTTTTCTCCTCAAGAAAAATAAGCATAAGCCGCTGACTACAGTTTTGGGAAACATACAAGACACAAAAGCTACATGTTGCACAATAGGCAGTGACTGAGGAGGCAACTCCATTTGTTTCTGCTCCTCTATTTAGGGGTAAGATGTAATACCCACATATATTTAACAAGCAGGACACTACAGGCAGCAACTAATCACGATGGATGCAGCAACCAATCAGAATGATGCCATGACCATTCAGAATAGATGATACAACCAATCAGAATGGATGCTGGCTAAAATATAGGTGAGGTCATACGTGGAGATCAAGCTAAATATCAACCCTATCTACAATTGATGTGAAACTCAATCATGCCCATATTACTCAACTCTCCTCACACAGAAACTTATTTCATGAAATTCAGGTGATTTCTGGGTTACAGTGGGTACTTTTCACTCTCCAGATCCCCTTATTCTCCCAGCTATGGTGGAGGCAGATTCCCAGTGAGACTGACCTGAGAAAGGCATTATAAATAAATAATAGGTAACATTTATTGTGCACTTAGGTACCAGGTACTGCACATTTATTATCTTCCTTAATCCTTACAACAACCGTATGAAGTGGCTACTGTTATTATCCATGTTTTATTGATGAGGAAACCAAGGCATACAGAAGTTGAGAAACTTACTCAAGGTCACGCAATTAATACATCCCAGAGCTAGTACTAAAACCTAGAAGTCCTTCCACTTAACTACTAGGTATGACATTATTACCAAACGGGAGTTCTCATCAACATTATTATTAGCTACATTCCATCCTTCCATCTAGCTAAATAATAAAGCATCAACGATGTTTTCTAATATTTGAGCTACTGCTGAGAACCCATGAAGTCACTGACCAATATTTTTCTCCAATGTGATTGCAGTTGCCCCATTTCTGATTTAAACTGCTTCAAACAAACAGAAAGCGGTCAAGGAGGGCAGAAAAGATAAATGAATATTACCTTATTCTCTTGTCCTCCACTTTTTTCAAATATTCATCTCTCTTTAAAACTCCCAGGATCATTTCCTTCTCATGATCTAATAAAAATGACAGATTGATGAACTCTGAATTCTTAGACATGGTATTTCAGCAGCAGCTCTGAGTAACAATGGTTGAATCTTCTAGATGAATAGATATCCCCAATTCTGAAGGTCCCCCTGAGCAACCTAGAGTCACTCAGTTGTTTTATGTAGAGTGTTTTTTATAAGGTCTCTGAAGAGCTGCCAATGGTAGTTAGGTATTCTTCCAGGCTACACAGAAAACAGGCTCCAATGGGATTACACTCCAAGCAAGTCATTATTGTTTTAACTGAAAAAGCTCTCCAAAGCCTTTGCTGTGGTGTACAGAGGTAGCAGCTGAAATTCACTAATGATGCTCAACGTTAATCCTCCAGAAAGCTACAGGACAGGAATCAGATCCGCTGGAGCAGAACCCAGAAACAACTGAGAAGGTGGAGAAAATAAAGGAGAGAAAAATTAATTAGGCCATTTTTCCAACAACACTTGTAAGAGTGTCTAATTTTTTAAACAGTCATATACTTAACCTAAAAAACAAATTTGAATCAGTAAACATGCATTTATTATACCCATATTGTGTTTATTACCACGAAATATTATTTACATTTAGTAGATTCCAGGTTCTCTAGGAAAATTCAGTTTCTTCCATTATAATTAGCTTCCTCTACCATGCTTGCAGCTGACCCATGGGTGAATTGGCTCACCTCTTGGGGACACTAAGTGCACAGTCTGGACTGTCCACAACAGGAAAGGTCCCTCAAATGGTTCCCTCCTCCTCCCCCCACAACTAAGACCACCAATTAAAAAACACTGCTAGCAAAACAAATATGAACCAGTGCTACATGTATCAACCTGAATACAAGGTCTGACAATTAGGTTCGCGAACGATGTTGCCAACCTTTTCTGTTATCAGAGAGATTATTCATTATGAATTTGTACAAACTGCACAAACAGTTAACAAAGTTTACCATTGGGAAGTGCTGAAAAGGCTGTGCGAAAAAGTTAGATGACCTGAACTTTTCGCCAACGATTCATGGCTGTTGCATCACGACAATGCGCCAGCTCCCACGGCACTGTCTGTGAGGGAGTTTTTAGTCAGTAAACAAATAGCTGTATTGGAACACCCTCCCTACTCACCTGATCTGGCCCCCAATCACTTCTGTCTTTACCCGAAGGTAAAGGAAATATCGAAAGGAAGACATTTGGATGACATTCAGGACATCAACGGTAATAGCACGACAGCTCTGATGGGCATTCTAGAAAAAGAGTTCCAAAATTGCTCTGAAGGGTGGACTAGGCACTGGCATTAGTGCACAGCTTCCTAAGGGGAGTACTTTGAAGTGATATTCAGCAATGAGATATGTAGCACTTTTTCTAGGATGAGTTCACAAACTTAATTGTCTGAACTTTGTTTCTGAGCTCAGAAACATCATGTTAAATGAAAAACTCAAGTTACAGAAAAATTCATGCATAATGATAGCATACATATGAAGGAAATAAGTTGCAACATTGTATCTAATTTAGGAACACATACAGTTGTAGTATAAATATAAGGAAATTCATGGAAAATTTAGAGAGATACAATCAAAGAAGAGAACACAGTAATTTCAACTGTATTGAGTAATATTTTACTCTCAAGATAGGTGTTTATATCTCAAGGTGTACACTGGTGTGAATTATTCTAGGAATGTAGCACACAGGGCAAAATAGGTGTTCTAAAACTACCCCCTTGTCAACATCAGAAGTTCGCCAGGCCCTGTCCCTCATCCTAACTCGAGCACATGCTTTCCTTGGCTCGGTACCTGAATTCTCTCTGTATATCCCCTTAATAACAATGACTCTCAGAGTGATCTACCAGGTTTTGTGATTGGGCATCATCCCATAACACTGTCCCTCATCTTCCTCCTAGGTCTGTGAATTACAATCTATATGTAAGTTACACTTGGTTTGCTTGGTTCTAGCCAGGTTTCCAAGTATGACTAGATATTTACTGAAAGGCTGCTTTGGGTCTCCCAGTAACCATAAGGTTATGTGTAACCTAAAAATCTCAGGAGATCTGAAAGGATAGGATCTTGTCCAGAGCCTCTTTAACTTTCCAAAGCCCCCATGTGTTTCTTCTATACATTGTACACCAAATGAGAACTTTGCTGAAATGACTCAGAACTGAACTGTTTCCTACAGACCAAGAGCCAGCCTCCTCTGAGAAAATTGCCCTGGACTGTCCAGACTTTCCAGATTTACTCCAGGCCTTTTCTCCATCTCCAAAGTCCTAGAAGCAGCAAGGATCGAGAGCCCTAAGATTGACATGAACAGGAAGCAACAAGGTGAAGAACAAAAGGGGCCCTTCAGAAAGGTTAAGCGTTTGGTTTTTGCATCACTGTCAACTGTGGTCTCCTCAGATAAAGAACACCCCTGTGTGTCTCATCTGGTTTCATGCTGAAATGGGAAAACCACTTGGTAACTCTGTAAATCATTACACCCAGGTTCACTTAAGACATATTTTACGTTTGAAATGTCAGATTTAGAATGTCCTGACTATTCTATAGAATTGTATTTAGAAATTATTCAAGAGGTTGGGAGCTACAAAAATACTTGCCCTGAATCTTGTGGTCATCCTTGCCTTCGGCTGTAAGTACAAGTCCACCCTCTAAAAATCCAAGGGGGTAGCAAATGAAGGGGGCAGAGAAGACGGGAAATCAAGCAATTAGCCTTAAATGGATTTTGCTCATCTGTACCAGAACTGCTAGAACTGATATGTAAATGAGTGGCCAAGGAGATTAGAAGTAGCCAAAACTTTATCAAAAAAATCAAAAGGTTTCCTCCAGGAAGCAGGACTGGACTGTGATTATACTTGCATAAGATGGACTCAAATTGATGACAATACAGTCCTCCTAGAGAAACACAGGGTGAAGAGGAGACAGAGAACCTGGGCATAGGTAAAGGAAATCTAAGGAGCGAGATGTCGATGGTGCCCATCCAGTCTCTAACCAAAGCAGAAGCACTCGGGCCTCAGAATGAAAAGAACCTGTTTATTCTCTATAGGACATCTTCCACTTCGGCGACGAGGCCTCAGTCTGGCAACTTTTCATGACACTAACAACTCAAATCATACAACTATTTCCTCTTGCTTGAATTTCACTTCTTCCTGGATATTTCTGATTGCAAGTTGGTTTCCCATAAAGCTCTCCCTTCAGCGAGTGGATGTCTAGGTCCTGCCAGTGGAACCGTCTATGTTTGGTTTAGTTTGAAACTGTGTCTTATCTGTTCTCCGTATGCCGACCAAATCAAATTTCTGAGCCTTCGGAGGACCAGCATCCAGGTTGTGATGAAATCACCTAAATATGTACCATTTTTTGATGGCTCTTTTCAGCTACTTCATAGGAACCTCCTAAAGAATCCCTTACCCACTACACACTTTAATCAAGTGAAACAAATGAGTGAAAATAATGAGTACATTTTATCTAGAGTCAATTCTCATCATTTACTAAAATGGGCCCAGTAAAAATACTAGTAAGACTGGAAAGAAGAAATTCATTTTCATTTTATTCTTTAATACCTTTACTTAAACAGATATTTCTCCTTAAACACTGCAGATGTGGATTTTTCACTCTTTGGCCAGGAGGCTTGCTGAACTGAGCTAAATTATTTAAAAAGATTACAAGACATAATGGAGGGAAACAACCAAGATGGCACAGTAGGTAATTGCGGTGTTTACCTTCTCTTACAACCACATCAAAATCACAACTAATCTACAAAAAAACCATTAGTGAGAATCACCTAAAATCAAGCTGAACTGAATTGAAGCCTTTCACTCAGGACTTGCAGAAGAAGCCACCTCCAGACTGATAGGAAGGTCACAGAGGCAGAACGGGCTGGCCCCACACCTGCATGTGACCATTAAGGACTGGGAGTGCTATTTCGGCTGTCGAGGTCCCCCCATTCCCAAAAAGAGTGAGAGACCCCAACCCCACCCCAGCCCAGGGTTCCAGTGTCAGGGAGAGAATTCCCCATAATTCTGGCTGTGAAGACCACACAGATCGTGACTGAGACAGTGCAGCTGCACTCACAGGCGCTACTTTTAAAGGGATCTCACGCTGACTTACCCACCAACAGAATCACTCGCTCTGAGACCCAGCACAGAGGCAGCAGCTGGAGAGGTGGCAGGGACATACAGGAGGAGAACTGAGTTGTCTGGCTTGGGATGGGGGCTGGAGAGGCAGCTTTCTCCTGGACGGGGGAAGCTAGCAGAGGCCATTGTTTCTGTTGAGCCCTCCTCCTTCCCGGTGTGCGAACACAGCCACCATTTCTGAGTCTCTGTTGTTCGTTCGCTATGTCCTGGTGATTGGAGACCCCGCCCCGTCCAACTTTTGGGCACACTCAGGCTGCTTCAGGGGCCTTTTCATACAGACCACCTGCCTTGGCTTAAGCTACAGACTTCCCTAGCATCTCTCAAAGATTCTTCAAACTCAGACAAGCAGCATCTGGCTTGAGCGTGTCCCGTACCTCTGGCTGAGCAGCCCTAAGCCTGCACTAGAGGCAGCTGGCATTGGTTCGTGGCTTGGCCTCTCAAGGCCCTTCCAAGCACAGCACAGATGGCAGCCATCTGTGGATTTCTTCTGGTTCCCACTGGATAGCCCGGGTGGGACACGAGCTGTGGCTGAAGTAGACCTACAGCGGATCCCCTCCAAGGTGGTTCTGGGGCTGGCGCCCCCAGGGGCCAAAACGAGCTGGAGCATCATCTTCAAGTACGACACACCCAAGGAGCAGATTGGGCAGGCACCAGAGTCCTGCTGAGGCAGATCCTGCTCCATAGGGTTGGCCCCTGCACCACAACTCTTCCACTGTAGTCATGGCCAGTCTTCACGACCAGTGAGCCTAAGGGTCAGTCCCTCACATTGATGTGCAATTATCAACCAAGGCTCAACTGCAAGAGGAGGGTACACACAACCCACACAAGGGACACACTTGGAGTGCATGGCTCAGGTGACCAGAAAGCCTGTGCCACTGAACCCCATAGCAGACCTACTACATAAGGCTGCTCCACTAAGACCAGAAGACATAGCAGCCCTACCTAATACATAGAAACAAATGCAGGGAGGCAGCTAAAATGGGGAGACAAAGAAACATGTCCCAAATAAAAGCATAGAACAAAGCTCCAGAAAAAAGAACTAAGTGAAACAGAGATAACCAATCTATCAGACATAGAGTTCCAAACACTGGTTATAAGACTGCTCAATGATCTCAGGGAGAACTTCAACATAGAGATAGGAAGCATAAAAATGGAGATGGAAACCATAAAAAAGAACCAGTCAGAAATAAAGGATACAATAATGGAAACAAAGAATATATTACAGGGAATCAACAGTAAATTAGATAAAGCAGAGGATACAAACAGCGATGTAGAAGATAAGGTAGCAGAAAGCACCCGACCAGAACAGCAAAAAGAAAGAAGAATCCAAAAAATTGAGGAGAGTTTAAGGGGCCTCCGGGACAATATGAAGCATACCAATATTCACATTATAGGGGTACCAGAAGGAGAAGAGAGAGCAAGGAATTGAAAACCTATTTGAAGAAATAATGACAGAAAACTTCCCTAACCTGGTGAAGGAAATGGACATACAAGCCTAGGAAGCACAGAGAGTCCCAAGAAAGATAAACCCAAACAGGCCCACACCAACACACATCATAATTAAAATGCCAAAGGTTAAATACAAAGAGAGAATCTTAACAGCAGCAAGAAAAAAGCAGTTAGTACCCACAAGGGAGCACCCATGAGACTGTTAGCTGATTTCTCAACAGACACTTTGCAGGCAAGAAGGGAGTGGCAGGAAATATTCCAAGTGGTGAAAAGCAATGACATACAACCAACATTGCTCTACCCAGCAAGGTTGTCATTTAGAGTTGAAGAACAGATAAGGAGTTTCCCAGACAAGAAAAAGCTGCAGAAATTCATCACCACCAAACCAGTATTACAAGAAATCTTAGAGGGACTTCTTTAAGATAGGAGGGGGGTTAATGATGGGTAAAAGGGGAAGGGATTAAGAAGTACAAATTTGTTGTTATACAGTAGTCATGGGGATGAAGGGTATAGCATAAGGAATATAGTCAATAATATTGTAATAACTAGGTGTTACAATAATATTGTAATAACTGGGTATGGTGCCAGATAGGTAGATCTATCAGGGTGATAGATGGAAATGGGGTTGGGGGCAGGATAAAAAGGTATAGGCATTAAGAAATACAAATTGATAGTTAATACAGTGTGGGGAGTATAATCAACAATGTTGTAAAGGTCACGTAAGGTGTCAGATGGGCACTGGACTTATCAGGGAGGTCACGCCATAGACTGCGTAGATGCCTGACCAATCGCTATACACCTGAGGAGCTGAAGTCGAATAATATTGAATGTCAACTATAACTAAATATATAGGTATGTATGGTGTTTCCCCAAAAATAAGACTGGGATTTATATTAATTTTTTCTCCAAAAGACGCATTAGGGCTTATGTTCAGGGGATGTCATCCGGAAAAATCATGCTAGGGCTTATTTTCCGGTTAGGTCTTATTTTTGGGGAAACACGGTATAGTCACGGGATGTGAAGTACAATATAGGGAAGATAGTTGATGGTACTGTAACAGCTATATATGATGTCAGAGGGGTAGTAGCTTGGGGGGTGGGTTATCACTTTATGAGGGGTTTAGATGTCTACCAATTACCTTGCTTTGTATAACTGAAACTAATAAATAATTTTTAAAAAACAACATTATAATGATCCCAGACAAGAAAAACCTAAAGGAGTTCATGACCACCAAACCAGTATTAGAAGAAATGTTAAAGGGATTTCTTTAAGAAAAAAAGGACCAAAAATATAAATAAAACAATAACTGTAAAAAAAAGATGACAAGATGTCATGTGTGTATGTCATTGTGCTGGTTTTTGGCATGGATAGCTTTGGACAGTTCACTAACTGCTCAGCATCACAAAAGATACTATAATCAAAAATTTTCATAGTGACCCAGCCCAGTGGCTCAGGCGGTTGGAACTCCGTGCTCCTAACGCCGAAGGCTGCTGGTTCAATTCCCACATGGGCCAGTGGGCTCTCAACCACAAGGTTGCCGGTTCGACTCCCACAAGGGATGGTGGGCTGTGCCCCCTGCAACTAACAATGGCAAGTGGACCTGGAGCTGAGCTGCGCCCTCCACAACTAAGACTGAAAGGACAACAACTTGACTTGGAAAAAAGTCCTGGAAGTACACACTGTTCCCCAATAAAGTCCTGTTGTCCCCCTTCCCCAACAAAATCTTTAAAAATAATTTCATAGCATCACACAGAGACACAAGACTTTTAAAAAGCATCTATTTTGAGTAACAGACACTTAAAAATAATAGGGGTTGATATTTTAATCAAAGAAAAGGGTGTATCTAAATATATCTCATTAAAGGGTACTTGAAATGCAGCTTTAAAAATGGAACATTTCTGGAAGTGCTCTTAGGATAAAATTAGGAAGAATAAAATGAATTTGCTCTTTGCCTGTTACTCTGTGACAACACAACAGTTAGGGAGATTTTCAGTACACTCAGAGGGATGTTTAAGATGCTTAGAATACAAGCTAAACAGAGTATGCAAAATTCTCCTGGGAGTGCCTTTCAAACAGATCAGCAGGCAAGGACTGCCAAAAGGTGAGAACTACCAGAAAGTAGAAGATGCTGTAGGGAGAGAAATAAACAGTTCTTGCACTCTAAACCCCAAGCTGAAAGACTCAAGGGCAGATGCTATGGAACTGCAGGCACTGCTTTTCAATAGAGAAGTTTCTTCTCACATGGGCAGCTCTATGTGGCACATGCCACGGGAGTGCAGTAGTTGAATTTTTTTTTTTATATTCCACCATGGGATGGATTCTCTGAACAATACTACAAAGGTCAAGTAACACTACTATCAGCTTTATAGTGATGCTCCATGAGGAGCACCCTCAAAAACGTTCTACCACAATAACAACCCACACTTACATAACTCAACGAATCCTTATGACCCCTCACAAAATAAACTGTATTACTTCCATCGTGGAGATGAAAAAATTGAGGCATAGAGATGTTAATTAAGATGCCCAAAGTCATCTGTTTTGTAATTCAGAGCACTCTGGTTTCTGTGACCCTACTGCTAGCCATTAGATCTGACTGCCTCTCACTGCCCCCATGGAACAGTAGCCCACAAGCTGTTATCAGATACTCTATGGAATCTTTAAACATTCATTAGGCCAACAAAATTTTGGATATATGTAGTGAAACCAAACAAAATATCTTTTCTTCTATAGAACTTCTCAGAGTCTTTAATGTTCTGGTGTTCACTGTGAATTCTCACAGAACCCTCAGTTTGGAAAAGAATACTTAAAATTATTGATTCTTTTTTTTGTGTGAGCAGTCATTAGATTTATAAAAAGATGCAACAAATTTTAAAATGATACAAAAATATCATTTTCAAAACAACATAAAAAAGTGAGTGTCTTTAACCATATTCAAATCATAATAGAGCAAATGGGTGAGTGGAATAATAATTCATGCTATAGCATGTTTCATAAACTGGCAACAGAGAAAATTGGTTGAAGGAAAGCAGAGGAATTTTGTCTTTTAAGAATTAGAATCGAGGGGCTCCATAATCAACTGGCATCCCCTCAATGTTGTACCTATGGTTAGAAATGTACATGATGGGAACTCCAGGGATTTTCCTGATTCTTCGTTTCAGGTCCCGGTCAACTGTAGCCACAATGTAACACTTGTGCTGAGTTACTCTGTACTAAGCAGTCATCAGCATGATGACTAAGCATAGGAAGCAGCATAGGTTCCTTTTTGTGTACATGGTAATAGTTCAAATCCTGGATCCTGTATATAATTCTGTATTCAGGATCCAAGATTTGAATGATTACCATGCACACTCAAAGGAACCTATGCAGATCCCCAATAAATTAAAAAAAAAAAAAATTCAGTACTGAAAAAAAAAAATCTTGGATCCTTGGCAATCCTTAGAGCCACTCTATACTATTGCCCCAGTTTCTCAATTTCAGCCATTACACAGTCAGTTCTACAAGGGATACACTTGGCATACAGACAGTCCATCATTGACTAAACTAAGTCTAGTTTGGCTTTAATGGAATAGTTGATAAAGATGGTATCAACCAGGATGTGGGAAGGTGGGCCAAGCTGTGTGTTATACTGGAAGAATAAGCAGGAAGGGTTTGGGGGGACTTCTCTTTCCTTGAGTGCACTGGGATGTTTCTTTTGTTTCTTTTTAGGTTTTAACCTATCCTTTTCTTTAAGCCTCTGATCTCTGAGACTAAGCATTCGCTTCATGGTCGCATACTTCCTTGTTTTCTTTTGCTTCCCCATGTTCACACCACACTCTTCAAAAATTATTGATTCTTACCTTGGTGTCATGTATTTCGGGCTTTTTAAAAAGACTTACCTATCTTTAAAAAATTGATTAGGAGGAAACCTAAATAAATTCAAGAGAAAAAGATCTGAAAGAAATATTAGAAGATATACTTGTATCATATTTAGTAGTTCCCCTAAATGCTTTTTAATTACCAAGACCTATAAAATTCTATATTTCCCCCCAAACAGCTTCACAGAATAGACCATATATAAATTTAAAATATCTGTACAAAGGAAGCAACTTCAAATAAATTTAAAAGAAACGTGAGACAGGCTGGGAGAGTAAAATTGTTCCGTATAAAGGAGGAAAAGCATTAATAATTAGAAAACACAAAGAGCTCCTACAAATTTCAAGAAAATAAGCCATTAAAATAAGGGGTAAAATATAAGAAAAGGCAACTGATGTCAAAATGAAAAGATGCTCACTTAGCCTACCAGTTACGTAAATATAAATTACAAGGAGAAAATGTCTTAGATTTCCCATTAGATTGTGAACATGTAAAAAAAAAAAATCCTTCTCATCCAGGGTTTGTGAGTGTGTATGGAAATGGCCGTGCTCATGCCCCATTGGTGAAAGTGGAAATAAGTTCAATCCTTAGTTGAGAGAATTCTCCGTGGGTCTCTTTCGTATCTATGCATCTTCCAAGGATGTTTGTTTGGTGACTAGCATTGAAAGACACAGTGTCTCTCTCTGGAGGAAAGGGCAGCTTTGCTTATGATTTGTTTAATAAAGTAAAAGTCTCTCTCCAGGACAGAGGACAGATTTGTTTATAAGCACTGTAAAAAATTTGGGTTCCCTAATTCAGGGTTCCTCAGCTATTACACAAATGCACTGATACACAATTTCCACCTATGCCCTTGGGGGCAAAGGGAACCAATGCAAGCATGAAGCTCATGAGACTTGCTGTGCTGTGAGTAAAAGTCCACGGTATCTGACCGAGGAGTAGCATGTCTTCGACCACCACACAAAAAACTATGACAAGCCTGCTGGTTAGCTTTAAATTAGCATAAAATTTCAGAGCCTTTATAATTCTTGTCACCCTTTTTAAAGGATGTGTTGAGTCTTTCAACATTGGCCAAAGGGTACAAAGTTTCAGTTATGCTAGATGAGTAAGTCCTACAGATGTACTATATAGCACGGTAATCATAGTTAACAATACTGGGCTGTATAGTTAACATTTTGCTAAGTGTCCTTGTAAGTAAATACATCCGGCAGGAAGAACATTTTGGAGGTGATGGATGTTTATGGTATTGATTGAGGTGACTGCTTCATAGGTGGACACTTGCCTCCGAACTCACTAAGTTGTATATGTTAAATATGCACAGCTTTTCGTATGACAATCATAACTCAATTAAGTTTTAAAAATTAAGATATGCATGCTTTGATCACTTGTAAGAATCTTACAAAAAAGTTAATATCTGTGCGTATATGTGAGGATAATATATAGATATTCATTACAGCATAATTATCAAGGGTGAAAATTTTGAAACAGCCTGAAGTTACAGCAATACCATGGTGCCATAAAAGGAGATATTTAAAAATACATACCGACATGGAAATATCTAAGCTACACTGTTAGTTGAAAATCGGAAGATTTCTATGCTTTTAAATGCATATGCAGCTAATGCAATGCAATTAATTCATGTTTAAATATATGTACAAGGGTGCCAATTAAGTTCGTGAACTCACCCTAGAAAAAGTGCTACATACCTCATTGCTGAATATCACTTCGAAGTCCTCCCCTTGGGAAGCTATGCACCAATGCCAGTGCCTAGTCCACCCTTCAAAGCAATTTTGGAACTCTTTTTCTGGAATAGCCATCAGAACTGTTGTCAGATTACCCTTGATGTCCTGAATGTCATCAAAATGTCTTCCTTTCAATATTTCCTTTATCTTCGGGTGAAGAAAGAAGTCACTGGGGGCCAGATCAGGTGAGTAGGGAGGGTATTCCAATACAGTGATTTGTTTGCTGGCGCAAAACTCCCTCCCAGACAGTGCCCTGTGAGCTGGTGCATTGTCGTGATGCAAGAGCCATGAATTGCTGGTGTAAAGTTCAGGTCATCTAACTTTTTCACACAGCCTTTTCAGCACTTCCAAATAGTAAACTTGGTTAACTGTTTGTCCAGTTGGTACAAATTCATAATGAACAATCCTTCTGATATCAAAAAAAGGTTAGCAACATCATTGCAACAAGTTTGCGAACTTAATTGTCAGACCTCTAGCCTGAAAATCAGCCATTAATTATGAAATCTAAAGCTCTCATTGACCAAGACCAAAGGAAAGAACAGTTCAAGATGGATATCTGAGAGGAAGCTCTGCAGTAGAGGTTATGATGCAGCAGACCACTTGAAGCCTGGAGAATTTTGAAGAATCATGTATGTTCTAGCATGAGTGTAGTTTAGATGCTTTTCACAAGAGTCAAAGTGTTGGGAAGTAAGGAGAAATGTCTTCAGATATATGAAATGAGTGGTAAGATAGCTTTTGCCTGAACAAATACCTTAAATGTTAAGTAGTTTGAAGGCTGATGTAAGAAGATGCAATACTCTACCCAGAAGGTTGGCTAACTGCTATACAACCCCAATTAATCAAGCTCTCTAAATGGATTGCAAATGTCTTCCAAAGTCTTATTGGCATGACCTAGCTGAGAAGACACTAGATCCTTTGTGGAAACTCAGTTTGCAAGCCCAGGAAGATCTATGTTTAAACTACACTTGAAATTGACTCTCACCTTCCCAAATCTCTCTTCTAGAGGGGGCATTATCCATAAATACAGCCAGCCTTGCTGCTCCTTTTACATAATTAATATTCCTTTCAGTCTGCTTGGTGATGTCATGTCTGACAAATGCAGCAAGGAACTATGGAGAGTAAGATAAGCAACATTTATGTTCCTCGAAGGTCGTCTTTCACCATGATCCTCACTAAGGCGTTGACAAACGCTTTTTATTAAGGGCCAGCCAGTAAATATTTTAGGCTTTCTGTTACAAAAGGCAAAATCATGGCTATTCTGTAGATATCTATATAACAAGAGAGAAAACAAATCTATACATATATTTTATTGACAAAATTCAAAATATTGTTATATGATTAAATGCAGTTTTTCTTTTCTTTCTACTTTTTTTTTTAACACAGATCTACTAATGAGAAGAACGGAGTTTTACCACAATGAGATATCACCTCACCCCAGTCAGAATGGCTATCATCAACAAGACAAATAGCAACAAGTGTTGGAGAGGCTGTGGAGAAAAAGGAACCCTCATACACTCTTGGTGGGAATGCAGACTGGTGCAGCCACTATGGAAGGCAGTGTGGAGGTTCCTCAAAAAATTACAAATAGAATTACCATAGGACCCAGCAATCCCTCTCCTGGGTATCTACCCAAAAAACCCGAAAACATTTATCCATAAAGACACGTGTGCTCCAATGTTCATTGCAGCTTTGTTTATGGTGGCCAAGACATGGAAACAACCAAAATGTCCTTCGATAGATGAATGGATAAAGAAGTTATATATATGTAAGTATATATACACAATTAAATACTATTCGGTGGTAAGAAAAGACGAAACAGTACCATTTGTGACAACATGGATGGATCTTGAGATTATAATGCTAAGCGAAATAAGTCAGAGAGAAAAGGTAGAGAACCATATGATTTCACTGATATGTGGCATATAAAACTGAAAACAAAAGAACAAGACAAACAAATGAGAAACAAAAACTCAGAGACACAGACAATAGGTTAGTGGTTACCAGAGGGTAAGGGGGGAGGAGGGTGGCAGATGTGGATAAATGGGGTCAAATATATGGTGATGGAAGGAGAACTGACTCTGGGTGATGAACACACATTGGGATTTATAGACGATGTAATGCAGAACTGTACACCTGAAATCTATGTAATTTTACTAACGATTGTCACTTCAATAAACTTTAATTAAAAAATGGAGATGAATCTGAAAACAAAAAAAGAATGGAGTTTTAGAACAGATAACATTTCACTTAATTGAGGTCCAATGTTAGTATTCCTAGAATCAAAACCGATGATAGTAGGTCTGACTCCACCCCAGACCTACTAAACTTGAACCTAAATTTTAACAAGAGCCTGCAGTGATTTGTATGCACCCTGAAGTATGAGAACACACTGGCCTAAAGTTTCTTAATACGATCTGGGCTGTGTTTCTCTACCCCTTTAGAGAAGATAATGAAAACTGTGTACCCTAGGAAAGGTTCACAAAACACTCAAAGTCCATTCAAGAATTCCTATAGGATCTGTGGCCCTGAAGTTCAGACCCCAGAGACTGTTGCCAGGCCAATCCCAGGGCAAAAATGTTCTCCAATTAGATTAGAGTTCTAATCCCAGGCACTTACTGTGTTATAGAAACTGAGCTACTTAACCTCTCTGAACCTCAGTTTCTTCTTATTTAAAGCAGAGATAATAATACCCACCTCATAGGGTTAGGGGAGGATCAACAGGAACTGCTAATGCAAAATGCCTAGCATAGCCCCTGTCACCTACCCCTTTTCCATTTAAAGTGATTGAATTCCTGAGATATCAAATGCAAAACCAAAAACAAGTCATTATGTACTTCATGTTATCCAAGTCACTATCAATCATACCTGTTCTTATTATCCATGCTGTATTATATTTTATATTGGACTCTATATTTCCTGCTCCATTATTATACTTGCCTTAAGTATTTTTCCATATGACTCATGGCAATAATGACAGTAAACACTCACATAACACATACAAATGCCAGACACTGTTCTAAGGTCTTGGTTTACATATATTAATTCATTCAACCCTCACATCAACCCTTTGAGCTTGCTACTATGTAATATATATTATATACATATAATAAAAATATATAACATATAACGTAACAAACAGGTATATATTTACATATATTTAAATGTTTGCAATAATTGCATTTATTTCCATTTTTGGTAAAAAGTAGATTGTTTTTAACTCCCCAAACACACATTTATAAATAATGGACATTGTGAATGTTTGGAAGAACAAAAGGCGTAGTTGGAGCCATCGGGCCATTTTTAGCAATGCAGCTTTTCTATTATTGGGGGGCATTCATTTGCAGAAAACTACAGACGCACACAATTTTGTCTCAGTCAATCTTACATCAATGCCCAGCACTCCTGCTTTTGAGTGTGTACCTTTGTGTGTACCAAAGTACTGTGCAAAGATGGACATACAGGCACACCTGAAAAATGAAAGATGGACTGCAGTCAATCAGATCCTTTTGTTCCCGAGAAAGGTGGTCTGTACGGCAATGCTACTCCAAATGTAGTTCATGGACTGATGCTGGCTCACAAACCGTTAGTTACTGTCCTGAGACAAGACATGTACAACACTGAAAGGATTTTACAACTTTTATAGGAATTTGACATCGACATGACAAAAGAATGTAATCAGTGAGTGGACTCATCTCATTGTACAGTACATTCTGCAATGCATTAGTTTGAGGTGGTTTGGAAATTTAAAAACAAAGAAACCAGTTGTTTACCAGATAGTTTGGGAAACAACACTGTGAGGTAATCCTCAATATGTTTTCTTTTTCTTTTAATGTTCCTCGAACTAAGTGTTCTCTCTACCAAGAATAAAGCTTGGAGGTCTCCACGTAGTTTTATTATAAGACAGTGTAGAGGGGATGTAGAATATGCCACGGGAGCAGCTTCCCCTGACTGAGAAAGGAAATAAAAGCTCCAACAGTGGTCGGGGTGTGGAACAGGTAGAGGAAAATGAGGTCAGCAAGGGCCTGATGCTACTTAGCACCTGTAGGCATAGCCTGAGGAGCTCAGCTGGGGAAGGGGGTGTTGGCAGTGGTCTAGGGAATGGGAAGTGCTGAGGGGGCCAGTAGTCCTAAGAGGAATGACGAGGGGTCCACAGACAAGGTGCCCTTGTCAGAAGACTATGGAAAGGATGCCAACCAGTGAGACACTGGGGACAGGGTCACATCTGCAGCAGCTTTGCAGATACCAGCACAGATTGGGTGAACCTGTGAACCAGGGAGAAAGGTAGAAATGCGGGCAGCAAGAAAAAAAATGTCCCAGGGAGATACTGTGAGAAGTTACTTAACTTGACCACGCTAACCTTGGCACAGAGCAGGGACTCTGGTTCAAATCCAGGCTCTGAAATTTGTCAGCTGTGGAATTTTGGTTACACAGGAAGCACTTGGGTCATAGTAAATTCTCACAAGATATGAGCAGTTATTATTATTATTGGTGGCAATATTGGACCTACATTTCATGTTTGCTGACCCAAGTTCAAGAGTTTTCCCAATATAATTAATCAAATATTACCACGGGATTTTATCTTCATTGTTCAGGAACCTACTCTGCAGACCTGAGCAGGGCTAATATTTGATTATAGCCTATTGTATAAAGCCAAACATATAACTGTACAAGAACAATGAGAGTCAAAGAGGAATTCACTTGAGAGAAAAATCAATAGTTATTTGGTTTGTTGTGTATAACTGATTTAGAACTATCCTTCCTGTGTTTGGAGCACAAACTCAGTAAGAGCCAACAAAATCAGTAAAAGCCTATTAAATTATTCTGTAGCTGTGAATGGTTTGAAGCAGGTGAAATTCTTCCTTCTTGATCATGGCTAATCCAAAGAGAACACCCCAGTTGCCCCCCACCCTCCAGTAACTACTGGACTTCCTAGTAGCTATTTTCCCTGTGCTAGCCTCTCAATTGGAGGGCAGTGATTCTTTGTCACAAAATGTGTTTCATACTATTCGGCGTTAAGGAAAGATGATATAGGAGCATTTGTGACAACATGGATGGATCTTGAGAGTATAATGCTAAGTGAAATAAGTCAGACAGAAAAAGCAGAGAACCCTATGATTTCACTGATATGTGGTATATAAACCAAAAGCAATAAAAGAACAAGACAAACAAATGAGAAAGAAAAACTCATAGACACAGACAATAATTTAGTGGTTACCAGAGGGTAAGGGGGTCGGGGGTGGGTGATGAGGGTAAGGGGGATCAAATACATGGTGATGGAAGGAGAACTGACTCTGGGTGGTGAACACACAATGGGATTTATAGATGATGTAATACAGAATTGTACACCTGAAATCTATGTAAATTTACTAACAATTGTCACCCCAATAAATTTAATTTAAAAAAATGTGTTTCAATACATTATCTAGTTTATAGTCAAGATATGCAACTTAATTATACCTTTGTCTGCAGGCACAGACATGTTTTGATATTTCATTATTGGCTGAAAGTTGAAAAAAATGCTTATTTTGCATTAGGCCCTTACTGCTTTATTTGAAAACTCATCCTTGATATCGTATTACTTGATTTAAATGAAATGAATTTCAAAAATTTTAATCATATACTAATTTTAATGTGCTTTCATGCCAGGAGACTAAAAACTGTTCCTGTCTATACATAGTTCCTGGGAGAATATATTAATGGATTTGTCTATGCTCTCTGATACCTGAATTAAATAAGTGTTCCATATGATCTCTCTCAGTCTGTGTTTACCAAGTGGGCTGTGGCTGAACTTCGCTTTGTAATCCAGATAAAAGTGTATTTACATTTAAAGTCTATTTTTAAACTCTGGAACATCATTATTTGATGGCTTCGTTCCAAGAACAGTTTCTCTACACACACACACACACACACACACACACACACACCCCTCCCACTCCATCTCAACTATATTTTCTGGTAAAATCTACTCCTTATACTATTGGAAGACATTATCAATATTAAATTATTTTAAAGTTATACTGAGGATTTTACTTGCTTTAACATGAAATATATCTTAGAGTTGCTTTATTATTCCTTTTTTTAAAAAAGCCCTGACACTCTCTTGGAAATTTTTCTGACTATACAACACCAAAACAAAAATGCCACTTGAAGTCTATTTATATGAACCACAGATCCTTAAATGGACTGGACATGTTCTTAATGAAGGAACAGAGTGTTTCCTGGCATTAGTTAGAAAGATTAAATCAAATTAGCCTGGATAAGTCAACTGTTACAAGGACTGGAAACTGCTAAATTAAACTTTAACAAACTTTAACAAATGGTACTATGTGTGTTTGGAAATGAATACGGTTATTAATCGGTTCAGTGAAGATAAGTCTGATTTTAATATTTTTATGCAGTGAAAAAGAAAATGAAGTAAAAGCCTATTAATTATTTTGTAGCTGATAATACTTATAGAAAGTAAAAAAAAATAAAATCCCTAAAGTAAGAGAACATTTAAATGAACAACAAGTTAAAACAGATAATAGAAATAAAACAGCAACTCCAAATATTGAGCTTGAACTTTTGAAATGTTAGCAAAAACAAAGATGGAAACTAACATGCACTCAAGAGAGTATCCCCATGGCCAGAAGCAACAATTAAATGCAGTGAAAAGTAGCTGCAAATTTACAGTATATGTCTAGGAAATGGAGAGCATCCATTTGAGACCTTTGATGCTCACGTACAGAATCCTGACTGAGAAAAATCAGACTCGTCGTGCATAGATATTGGAATACTTAGCATAAATCTTATTTAAGTAACTTTTATATATTGTGAAAAACTATCAAACAGTTAATAGCAGTTGTCAAGGAAAACTAGAGCTGCAACATTTAACAGCTGCCCGGCACTCCAGAACCTGCCCACTTAACCTGACATTAGAGGTGCTAAGGTTCAATGGTTGAGAATATGAGCTGTGGTATTGTGCTGCCTGGGTTTGAAACCTGGCTCAATTACCCAATAACTATGCATCATCTCTATGATCCAAATTTCATTCTTATGTAAAGGGGATAATAATGATGTCTCTATCTTAGGAGGTTCTTGTAAAGATTCGATTAGTTAAATAATTTAAAGCATTTACAACAACCCCTGGAATATTCTGAGTATTATTATTTGTCCTTTCTTAACATGGAAAAAAGAAAACCCCTCATCCAAAATGAACTGCTACTGTGTGTTAGTAAAAATGCACAGGGGGGCAATGATCCTATGAATTCAGAGCAACAGAATTTCTCAGGTTCCTTGGACTCCAAAATGCTATAACCCTGTGCTTCTTCAAGAAACAGATTTCTAGAATACAGAGGATAGCTTAAGTCTGCTTTTTTAACATGTAGACATTTGGATAGTGACATTTTGATCCCATAACATACTGACATATTTCACGCCTCTAAAGGGCAACCTATTCACCATTCTCTTTTCTTTCACACACACACACACACACACACACACACAAAATGTGTCCGAAAGACCCTTATCCTCACCCTTGAGCCCCAAAAGGTTGCTTTGAATGCTCATGCCTCCTTGTTGTGCATTTGCTCAGTTCTGCCCCAGATGGCAGAATCATTTTTGATCTGCATTATGAGGGATTCAGCCAGGTAGAGATGGATACTGTGCGGCTCTGTGTTTCCATCCTTTATGCACCTGATCCTCACCTGGTGACTCAGTTCTAATAGTTCACTCCCACCTTGTACCCACATGCTGCCCCATTAGCCCCCACCACCACTTCCACACTTATAACTGTTTTAAAACATTTTACATCTATGAGCCCTTTGATTTCTACACCCCCTACGAATGCAAACTATGACTCCCATTTTACGGATGACGAAACTCGAAACAGAAAAGCTATCTGAATGTTCCCAATTTTACACAGCTGGTAAGTAGCAAAGCCAGGATTCAAAAGTCAGGTACTCTGGCTGCAGAGTCTATGCTCTTAACCCTTGCATTTGTATGCCTCAGTAGATAAGCTCCAGGGCCTTGCTCCCTGCTCCTGAGTTATTCCTCTATTAACAAATCTTACTTTACTATTTATATAGTGCTTCACAGTTTAAAATGATTTCACTTCCATGGTCTTACATATTTCTTCCTTGTGACCACTGTGTAAGAGAGGACAAATTGAGGAAACTGAGTTTCACAGAGAGATGAAGTGCATAGGAGGCAGGAAATGGTAGACTCAGAACTTAAACCTGGGTCTTCGGCTACCAAAAACCTGTGCTTTTTCCACCACTCTCATGATTCTATTCCCAAGGTTTAGAAAAAGAAGATATCCATGAGGTATGGACTTCATGATGGAGTCTGGCCAAGACTTTGAATCCTAGGTAGCTCTCAGACTGAGGGGAGAGAGGATGAGAAAATAGAGAATAAAAGGAAAAATAACAACAGGGACATGGAGAAGGACTGATGCCAGACATATTATCATGAAAGAAATCAAGGGACTTGGTAGTGGTTTGGATATTGAGAGCAACATTAGAAGCAAAATTGACTTCCAGGTTTCAGATGTAAGAAACCAGGTGGTCATCAATGCCATTAGCAGAAACATGGATGAAAGAGGAAGTGGTTTGACATAAAAGATAGTGAGTTTCGCTACAACCACGATGAATATTAGATGACAGTTGAACATACAAGTAGGAAAACATATACTAGATGGAAAGATCTGGAAATTGATATCTTGGACACATTCACTTAGAGGTGATTAAAACTGGGTTGATGAGAAGTCACAAAGAAAAGAAGTTATAGATTATGGGCTAAACGCTAAACCTTTGAGGGAAACCAACACTTAGGGAAGAGAGGAGGAGGAGAACAAGAAAAGTGGTAGAAAAGCAGTTGAACAGATAATATAGATTCAGGGATAACAAGGAAGGAGAAAGTTCAAGAAGTAGAAAATGATCATGAATGTCACATAAAACAAAGACGTCAAATAGAATGAGGATTTGAAAAAGTATCCTCCGTAGTACTTCTCATAATTGAATTATTTGGGTAAATTAAAAATTAACATATTTCCTAACTTGACTGGAGGTACATAAAGGCAGACCTTAGTATTGCCCACTGTAACTTCAGTGCCTAGCAGTACCTGATGTATAGCTGTCATTAAATACGTACTTACTGAATGGATAAATAAAGGAATGAATATAATGAGATTCCCTAATACCACCACAAGTAACTCTTGGAATTAGTGTCAAAAAAATGGAAAGTAGATGTCACGTCATAGGGGAATTTAAAGAAAGTGGGATTTTGAGAGAAAGTGGATAGTACGACAGTAGGGGCAGATTTTGTTAACTACCTTTTAGAGATGTGTTTTGCTGAGATGGAAATCAGATCGAGTGAATTTCCTGTCCTACCATGTTTCCCCGAAAATAAGACCTAGCTGGACTATCAGCTCTAATGCATCTTTTGGAGCAAAAATTAATATAAGACCCGGTCTTATAATAAGACTGGGTAACATAATATAATATAATACCAGGACTTATATAATGTAATATAAGACCGGGTTTATATAAGACAGGGTCTTATATTAAGTTTTACTCGAAAAGATGCATTAGAGCTGATGGTCTGGCTAGGTCTTATTTTGGGGGAACTATGGTAGTACAATATACATTTATCAGATTTTGTACCTCTAAGAATTCTGCCTGACTTCCAGAACTTAAGGTTGCCACTACAATAGCCAACTACACAAGTGATGGAAGCAATGGGACCATCTGCTTTATTACCGTTATCTTCAGTAGAATCAGAAGTCCGCTGGCTAGGAATGATGGAAGATGTAGAGAAAACACGGTAAGGGAAGAGAGGTCAAAGGAAATGACGATACTACCCACAGAAAGAGCCAAGAATGTAACCAACTTGGAGAGAAGTTAAAGAATCTTGTGCAATCATTCAAAATGTGTGAATGTGTGTGGGTGGGTCAATGTCTGAGCGATAGCACATACACAAGCAACATATGGGATGTACAAAAACATAGCTACAAGTAAATTCCAAATAGAAAGTATTAAAGATGATTAGCTAAGTGTTTAAATATGCTGGCAAAATAGTCATAACATATGCCATTGTATAATAGAGCTTAGATAAAACTGTTCATTTCACATATTAAAGTTGCATTTCCTTTTGCTTTCCTTAACATCCTAAATAAGAAAGTAGCCCTTACAAAAATACTAAATGTACCTCTGGGACACAAAGAGGCAGAAATTACTTTATTATTTAATTCCCTAAACCTATCAGAAGACTTTACAAACCTAAAAAAAGTGACAACACATCTATTTCCCAAATTTAGGCTGGCAGACAGAGAATTTCAGAAAATTATAAATACATAGATAATAAATACATAGATTTGACAACAAAAACATATTTTTCTTACCTTTTCCCTGATCTTTTTCTCAGTTATTAGTTGCTCATATGTAAATATATGTGTATATGTGTGCATGTGTATGTGTGTCACACACATACACATACACACTCAGGGATGTAGGGATCTATTTTTTGACATTGAAAGTATATTATTTGCAAAAATTCAGAGAATACATGCTATATATGGTCTACAGTAGAGAGTAATACATTATTTAATAAATACTATCATGCTTTTATGAATAAGTTTTCCCCTTGACAGTATAAACAAGGTGTTTTCCCAATTACTATTACACAACATGTAAATACTATTCTTTCATCATAAAAGTAATGTAGTGACTGTTGGTGGGAATGCAGACTGGTGCAGCCGCTATGGAAGGCAGCGTGGAGGTTCCTCAAAAAATTACAAATAGAATTACCATATGACCCAGCAATCGCTCTCCTGGGTATCTACCCAAAGAATTTGAAATCATTTATACATAAAGACATGTGTGCTCCAATGTTCACTGCAGGTTTGTTTACGGTGGCCAAGATATGGTAACAACCAAAATGTCCTTCGATAGATGAATGGATAAAGAAGTTGTGGTATACATACACAATGGAATACTATTCGGAGGTAAGAAAAGATGATATAGGAACATTTGTGACAACATGGATGGGTCTTGAGAGTATGATGCTAAGCGAAATAAGTCAGACAGAAAAAGCAGAGAACCCTATGATTTCACTGATATGTGGTATATAAACCAAAAACAACAAAAGAACAAGACAAACAAATGAGAAACAAAAACTCATAGACACAGACAATAGTTTAGTGGTTACCAGAATGTAAGGGGGTGGGGGGATGGAGATGACAGTAAGGGGGATCAAATATATGGTGATGGAAGGAAAACTGACTCTGGGTGGTGAACACACAATGGGATTTATACATGATGTAATACAGAATTATACACCTGAAATTATGTAATTTCATTAACAATTGTCACCCCAATAAATTAAAAAAAAAAAGTAATGTAGTGAAGCTCATTTGGGCACTGTTATTGGTATTAACCGAAGTGCTAAAAAAGTGAAAATACTAGAGAAGTAATACTTTCAGCCTAGAATGGGGAAAAAAAAGGTTTGGATAAAATTTAAAGTACTTATTGATAATTAAGAAACAAGTGGGTCTACAGAATAGTAATTCTTCCAACTGGAGCACATAAATGGTTAAGTAGAGTACTTTCTGGGCAAGTAATCCACCACATTTAAGGGGGAAAAATGTCATTTGCAGGGAGTCCTTGACATCTCATTTCTCAGGGGGACTGTCCATTGTGTTGGCGTCCTTTAGATGAAGGCGAAAGTTGACTTTAATGTGCCATCGCCACTCTGTTGTGAATATAGCAAAGAAAGGTGGCCCACACAAAACCATAGAGTCTAGTGTAAGCTATTCTCCAGTGAATAGGAAAAAGGCTAAAGTTGGTCAGCTGTATAAAAGGCCAGTACGTCTGACCACACATGTATATTCCAGAATTTCTGTTTTCCGGTCATTGTTTCCCTGGACAATGCTCACACCAGTGCAGAAGGCCAAGATGGCCATGAGCATGCTGGCCGTCTAGTCTCACAGCACCCTGGCCAGGATGGCACTCGGCGTGCAGATGAGCAGCACGAGCTCCAGCAGTTTAGGTTATTGTAGAAAGCTATGACCGTGGTGGCCATGTGCCGGGTCTGCCGCCAGTTGGCCAGGCCGCCCTGCACCACTGTGGTCACCCATCGCCAGCTGGGAACAGCACAGGTACACGTCTCATAGGGATCTACTTTTTAAGGATTTCACCAGAATCCAACTGAATGTCTTCATGCACTTAAGTCACTGGGATGTAAATTATAAGTCTTATGCTTAAGCTGGTGTCTAAACAACATGTAAATGACTTACTATAAACTGCAATTAAACACTCAATTCCCGTGCTTAAGAGACATTTTAAGGAGGCTAAATTTAAGTAGCATTTTAAAATAACATTATCATCTATATGTAATATTTTCTAGTCATGATTTTTGAATGCTTTAAATAGATAAACCTTTTTACTCCAAGTACATACTTTGCTATATTATGTTGCAAAAGCATTTTTTACTTCAATGAGGAAGATGGCATTTCTAATTAAAACAATCTATATTAAAGAGAAAATTTTAAAAACTTGATACATCTTTCTAGTGTACATGCATATTCATCATCAGTATCTCATTTCCTCATGGTATTAAAAACATCACATTCGTGTTGAAATTATTCCAGAGTTTTCAGATGTTAGTAATTCCTTCTACTAAATATATATCCATACTGGATATTTAACCATATCAAGAATAGGACTGAATGCAAAAATTAATTCAACAAAGCTAAATAAAACATCTGAGTTTTCTAAGAAATCAAAGAAATGTAGAGCAAAAGGACTCTTACTTTACACACAGAGGTGTGAGAGGATTTGGCAAAGTGACACAGTACTGCTACTGTGAACTTGATTTCTTTATGTCACTAGAATATATACTTGTTCCTGGAGACACTCATTGTTCAGTGGGATCTAGTGCAGTATTTCAATTTGTGGATTAAATTAAGTGCTAGTAACAAGAAGATATATATATTTCCTTCCTCAAGCCATCAAACTTATACAGCAGGCCAATGGCCAATACGTCCCGTTTGTATATATTCTTCTTTCTCCTTTTATTATAAAATCCCCTGTGAAACAGTAGAAGGAGTTATTTCCTAATAGGCAAACCCCACCCCGCAAGAAACACAAAAATACAAAAATCAAGAAAGCAGATGCCATACTGAAGACCCCCAAGCACATTATTCTTACCTCGATCTGATGGTTAGATCACTTTTGGAGGCTCACTTTTCTGTCAGACACACAAACTATAGAATGCTGGACAACTTGACCCTCATGGAGTGCTAGGAACAAGAACTTGAAAAACCAGTCTCTTGTGTTCCCACAATCTATTTACACATTGAACACACCCAATAGCACAGAGTAATGTTTATCTGTGGTGGACAACTATTCGAAGAAGCAGGCAGTGTCTCCATTTTCAAAAAGGAATGCTTCTGTTGATCATCAGGGGAAAGGTAATAGCTATTTCATCCTCTAAAGCACATTTAGGAGAATTTTTGACAAGAGATATTTTTTAAATCAATGTTGTAAAGATGATTCATTCTTTTAATATTCTACTCCTGAAAAAACCTATTCTTAAAGGATCTGAGAAAAAAATATATTTAATGATAACTAACACATACGTGTCAGACACTATTCTAAGTTCTTTACATATATCATTTCCCACAATTTCCAAAACTTGTTAGGTACTGTGTTTCCCCGAAAATAAAACCTAGCCAGACAATCAGCTGTAATGCGTCTTTTGGAGCAAAAATTAATATAAAAATAAGACCGGGTCTTATATTAATTTTTGCTCCAAAAGACGCATTAGAGCTGATTGTCCGGCTAGGTCTTATTTTCAAGGAAACATGGTATGAACTATCATTATCTGAATATTACAGAGAAGCAAACTAAGTATTTTGCCCATAGTTACCAACTAGTAAATGGTACAGTCTTAAGTTAAATCCAGGCACTCTGGCACCAGAGTCTATGTATCTAACCATGACACTGAACTGTTATGACTTTTAGAAGATAATTGTGTAACATGATGTGGCTGCTCAGCTGAAGATTACATAACATATGAAGTTTTCTTAGTGCTTGTACTATACTGCACTTAGGTGGAGTAAGTTAAAATTTTGGAAGACTATTTCCCCAAGATGATTACTCATTTATACTACCGTAGTAGGCTTTTTTAAAGCTCCAGTGGCCCTTCAGAGTCCTGGGAATTGGGGAAAAAAGATGAATCCAGCTTAAAGCACAGAGAGTTATTACTTCCTTATGTTGAAAGAGTCACACATGAGAAGCTAATACAACACCTTAAAAAACTCTCAAGGATATATGTTTTGTTCTGTTTTTCAGACTGGATAATTACTAGTGATCTTCCTTCAAGTTCATTGATTCTTTCTTCACCCATCTCTAAGCTAATATTGAGCCCATCTAGTGTGGTTTTCATTTTGGCTATAAGACTTTTAAATTCTAAAATTTCCATTTAATTATTTATGGTTTCCATTTACCTGAAATTCCCTATACATTCATTCATTAAGACCATGTTTTCTTTTATTCTTTGAACATTGTCTCCTTTAGTGCTTTGACCATAGAATAATTGCTTTAAAGTCTTTGCATAAAGAGTCCAACAACTGGGCATTTTGGGATTTGTTTCTACTGACTTCTTTTTGTTTCTTGACTATAGGTCACATTTTCCTGTTTCTTTGCATGTTGAATATTTTTTGTTGTATATTGAACACTGTACATGATACGTATAGAAAAACGAGGTTCTGCTATCTTCCTCTGAAGAGTATTGATTTTTGTTGTAGGCAATTCAATACATTTGTTTTTCTTCTTTGTTAAGGTAGATACCCAGTTTCCCCGAAAATAAGACCTAGCCAGAAAATCAGCTCTAACGCATCTCTTGGAGCAAAAATTAACATAACACCAGGTCCTTATATTAAAATAAGACCGGGTCTTATATTAATTTTTGCTCCAAAAGACGCATTAGAGCCGATTGTCTGGCTAGGTCTTATTTTCGGGGAAACACAGTATGCAGAAAACCCAAGGTCTTTCCTAAGATAGAATTTGAAGGCTGATTCCTCAAAAGTATGGTGCTTCCTGTTGTACAATGCTCCCAGTCAGCTCATATATTTTGTCCAGTTTTATGGTCATTTATGGCAGAAGGGCTAGTCCAGTAACAGTTACTCTATCATAGTCAGAGTGGAACTCTCCCAAGGGAATTCATTTTTTATCAAATTTAAGTGTCATAAGAAATCTATTTGCTCTTCCAGTTTTACATAGTTGTGTACAATTTTCACCATCTCAAAACATAATCATATGCACCATGTGACAGGAAGATGGTGGGGAACAATTTCAGGGCACATGGGATAAATTAGCTGGCTACTATATCCTTTATCCTCTCCTAGCATCTTAGTTCGGGTTCCCTTAGAAGTAGATACTAAGACATGGACTTGAGCAGAAGTAGTTTATTTGGGAAGTGTATTAGTTTCCTATGGCTTCTGTAAATTACACAATGTTGGTGGCTTAAAACAATACACATTGATTGTCTTACAGTTCTGAGGTCAGAAGTTGAAATCACTTTCACTGAGCTAATTTCTAGGTGTTCACAGGGCCACACTCCCTCCAAAGGTTCTAGGGAAGAACCTGCTTCCTTGCCTTTTCCAGCTCCTAGAAATGTATTCCTTATATTCTTTGCTGCCCCTTCCACCATCTTCAAAGCCAGTAATAGCACAGCATCTTGCTTCAGTGGTTACAGTAGCTTCTTCTGTGTCAAATCTCTCTCTATCTTCCCCTTATAAAGGCACTTGTAGTTGCATTTAGGGCCCACCCATATAATCCAGGATATTCTCCCCATCTCAGTATCCTTCCCTTAATCATATTTGCAAAGTCTCTTTTGCCATATAAAGTAACATTCACAGGTTTATGAATTAGAACCTGGATGTATTTGCGGGCCATTACCCAGCCAAGCACAGTGTACCCTGGAGCCCCCAGAGATTCCTGTCCATCCCACATACAAAATACATTAATACCACGCCATCAACCTCAAAAGTCTGAACCCCCTTCAATACCAACTCAAAGTCTAAAATCTCATCATCTAAATTAGGCCTGGGTGAGATTCTGGGAATGATCCATCCTGGGGCAAAATTACTCTCCGTTTATGGACTTCTGAAACTGGACAACAAGTTATTTACTCTCAAAATACAATGGTGGGTCAGGCATGGAATAATAGTTATGGATATCCTGATTCCACAGGAGAGAACAAGGAGAGAAGAGTCATCAGCACTAAGGAATTTTGAAATCCAACCACCAAATGCCATCCATTAGATTTTAAGGCCTGAAAATAACGGCTGGAAGCTGGGTCCTCAGCCTGTTGCTCAACCTTATGGGACAGGGCCTCCATCCTAGGGCCTCTGGCTCTGACCTCTGGGCACATTTTAATATTACTAAACAGTACTCTTATGTCAGTTCTTTGCATTCTCTTTTTAAATAGCTATAACATCTGCTGGTTCTCTTATGAGTAAAATCTTTAAAGATGTGCTCATTTCATATCTGTATGAATGTCATGATTTTATCTTGTTCTGAAAATTATCTTTTAATCATCTTAGAGGTCAACCCAAAATATCCAATATATTAACCTACCAGAGCCAGGTAAATTTCAATGACAAAGAAGTATAACTTGTGCAGAGTTTAAGCCCAGGCATGTCTTTTCTTGGTGGTCCAGGGGAATCCAAAGCACCAATACAATGATGTTAACTCTGTTTCTCTAGTTTTAATTTTCTGATCTCCTAACTTAGTCTTTGTTTTATTTTGGATACATTGCAGCCCATAAGTTATTTCTCATTGTTGGCAGAAATGAATGGGAATTTGGTTTTAGAGTTGAACCATTTAGAGATCTCTCTAAATGGACTCACGGTTTATAGAGATCTAAATTTGAATGGAGAAGAGAGAACAGAAAATCTGGTTTGTTGGTCTTTTTATTTTCTGGTTTGTTTTTGAGCTCCAATCAATTAAGAATTTCATACCCAATGGGTGAAAAACAGCATTTTGATACCTGCACTGGCAAGTTTTTCTGTTTCTGTGTTTATTCTTAACTTATGGCACAGTTATAGAATTGAAGCTATAAGCTCTATTTCTCTCTGCTTATATGTCTGTGTCTGTAATTCAGAAATGCCTTCACCTCTAATTGCATGAGTGTGTAATGTTTTCCTATCTTTGGGTGATATTATTAGATCATAAAAATCTCTGAATTTAAAGGAGCTCTGTTCTAATTGGCATATCTAATAAATAATTTATTATGTATATGGAATATTCTTTAAAAATTAAACTACGATACCTAAAATGAGCTAAATTTAAATAATATATATTCTCCCAGAAATTGACTCAAAACCATTTTAAAACCTCAAATTCATATAATTTAGGTAGATCTTTGGCAAACACATCTAGCTTCCTAGTTTGGTTTTTGTGAAAACAACTATGTATTCTTTGACTTATCAGTATGAAGTATAATACAAGCATTTTCATGCTACCTGGGCATATTTTTTTCTAAACTTATATGGTTTTACTGATCAAATAAACTAGAATTACTTCCAGTAAAACATTAAGATTCGAAAAACATAAATTTGTTTAACCAAATTGAATTATGTTTCTGCCACACTTGAATTTCTATAGTAATAATGTTATAGTATGTCAGCTTGGGAGCATTTCCAAAATCATTAGATAACTGAAAATCTGGGATGATGTTACAGTAAGTTAAATAATGGATGGCTTTGATCATTTATTAAACACTGGAACACTGATGATTAAGCATAATTTTAATTTATATACTTCTGCTTCTTATTTGCACATGCTACAAAGAAGCTACATCTTCAGGTCTGTCAATGAACAGGCTCATTTCTGCCACAGTGAGATACTGTTTAAGGAATATGTGTAGCTGCATAAAGCAGGGCTAGGTGTATGCATGAGCTGGTCTGATAAATTCATACAGTACACAGTTGTGAATCCTAGTCTTCTCTGCAAAAAATAAGTGACTTAGTTTAAAAGTTGTAATTAATATACATGAAACTCTAATACGGGGTCTCAGGATGAAGGGAAAAAAGAGACCGTTTCTAAAATAAAATGGCTTTTTGTGCCAGAATAGGAAAGAGGAGGCTGAAATGCAAAACCGAACATGCATAGAAAGCTGTAGAAGGTTCACAGAAACAGAATTTGAAAAGGAACACAAATGTGTGTTAATTTTTTTCCCCAAATCTACTCAGTTTTCATGAGTTTATTCATAAGATTTTCAAAAAGAATTTATGGCTACTTTAGTATCAAATATTATATTAAAGTGTATTCAAGAATGATTTGCTCTCAATAAAAAACACCAACATTTGATAGAGTATGGGTCTGTCCTTAATAGAAGATTGTAAAAGGTCACTCCTCAGCTGTATTAGTTTCCTATGACTGCTCCAACAAATTACCACAGTCTTGGTAGCTTTTAAAAAAAACAAACATAGGTTTATTAGCCTAGAGTTGTGGAGGTCAGAAGTTTGAAATCAGTTTTTCTGGGATACCTTTTTTCTACTCTGCCCAAAAACGCAAAGATTTTGTAGCACCGCAGAATAAATTTCCACACTTTGCTCTAACTTTATGATTATTCTCTTTAAAGTGAAAAAAAAACACAAAAAACAAAAATTATATTGCTTTTGAATGTTTATTTATTGTATTGCCACTTTGAGTAATAGCTTCCACAATCCTACCCATAATCTTAAGTGCTCAAATGTCCAGGCAATTTTATTTTTGCCTTCCACAAAATGAATCCTAAATGAAAAATAAAACCCTGGAAGTCACAAAGATTCTGTCACATTCTAAAAAGAGAGGTGATAAAATTAATAGATTTATTTGATATACTACCTATGAGTTTTACAGAAAAAAATATTGAAAGAGGTAATCAGCCTTCCCTAGGTTAAACTTGAATAGGGAAAGTATTATTAACATTAATATTTCAGAAATTGTATCATGTATAGAAGTTCCTGGAGCTATATCAGCTTTCTCAGTGTCCATTATATGTTATATACCAGAGTCCTGGTGGTACTTTCCCTGATGATATTAGGCAACAACACTGATAATGTTATCAGGTATAACTTTAGTTGTTATTTTTAAACGTTTGATTGCAATTTTACTATTTTAATTTCCATCAAACATCTACTAGGCTAGTGCTTTCACCACTAGAGCTTTATTAAAATACAGATGTTCAGGCCAAAACATGTGAACAACCAAGGTGTCCTTCGATAGATGATTGGATAAAGAAGATGTGGTGTATATATATATATATATATATATATATATATATATATATATATATATACACACAATGCAATACTACTCTTCATAAGGAAATATGAAATAGTACCATTTGCGACAACATGGATGGATCTTGAGATTATTATGCTAAGTGACATACGTCAGACAGAAAAAGTCAAGAACTATATGATTTCACTGATATGTGGGATATAAAACTGAAAGCAACAAAGGATAAAGAAACAAAAACTCACAGACACAGACAATAGTTCAATGGTTACCAGAAGGTAAGGGGGAAGGGGGAATAGTAGAAGAGGGTAAATGGGGTCACATATATGGTGACAGAAGGAGAATTGATTCTGGGTGGTGAACACAGAATGCGATATATAGATAATGTATTACAGAATTGTACACTTGAAACCTATGTAATTTTACTAATCATGGTCACCCCAATAAATGTAATTAAAATAAATACATAAATAAAAAAATATAGATGTTCAGGACCTACTTTAGATTTTTGCTAAAATAGCCTTCATCATTATATTCACAGACCTTTTGTCCAAAACTCATTCTTTTGGAATTGGCTTTATCTTCCTTTGAATACTACGGAACAAAAGTAATTTCACCTTCATTTGCATTATTTTTGTTATGTCTCCCCAGAAAAATGTTCACTTGTGAAACATATTACTCATAAGTTAATCAAAGTCATTGTAAGTGTCTGTCTCCTCCAGTTTGCTTAACTCTGATGGTTCCCACAAGGCTGTACAATCAGCTATAGGAGAGAGGTCTTGTTTTCAACAAAGAACTGTCTAAGAACTGCCAGGAAAAGGACAGATACTTCAATGAACAGGCTCTTGGGCACAGGGTACTAATGTCATCACATAATCACCGTTAAGACCATGTCAGTGGACTGAGTCAGAATTACCAGAACAAGTTAACTGAGAAGCGGAAGCGTTCATGACATGGTTTAACATGATGTACAGTAAAACAACACCTGGGTTTGCAAAGCACAAACACCTATCATTTGAAATCAATCCTTTTCTTCTAACCTATCAGGATTTCCCAAATAAAACACAAGTGAAAGTTCATGAGAAAGAGTTATTCAGAGTGCTTTCCTAGAAATCCAGGAACTCTAAGATTTGTATTGAAGACTGCAAGTTCTTTTTCAAAGAGGAGAACATGAAACACTTTCTATCTCAAGGACCATTTCTCAGCATATAGGAAAGAGCCTTGATAGCATGTAGGAGAGCCTGGCCCTCCTCCCGATGTGAACTTGGGAAAGCTGAATACCCTGTCTGGGCCTCAGTTGTAAAATGGATACCCTGTAAATAATCACAGTCCCCTGCGCCCCACTTACCCACTTTCGGTAGAGAATTTTCCTTAGGAAAAGGTCATAGACTAGTAATTGTACACCTCAGATTGACGTTTGGAATAAGTTAGTCCAATCTCATTTTATAGCCATGGAAGGTGATGTGCCCTAAGTAAATGAGATCATGGGTAACGTGAACTTGGTGAATCTCCACCTGCAGATGCTGGGGAAAGGCCAACTCAAATGAAGAGAAGAGTAAGAGTTGAACCTGGCTAAGGCTAGGAGGGTTTCCTGGCTCTCTGTAACAAATCACCAAGGAGCTAGAGCAGTTCCCCAGAAGGACAAGGCCTGCCAGGACCAATATCATGACCTGGAGGTGCATTATTCTGCCAGAAAGTGATGGGCCAAACAGAGGCAGAAGATGCTGGCAGAGAGAAAAGCTGCTAAAGAGGCCTGTGTCAGGCAGCTTCCTGAACCCGCCTCACATGATTATCACTGTATTACTGAAATAAAGTGCATGTAACCTGAAAAAAACTTGTGGGTGGACACCTTCATAAAGGGCTGTAAATGTCTGGCTTAATGGTGGGCATTATGTGTCAAGAAAGGTTTTCTTGGATTTATACAAGCACATATTCCAAGGAGCTCCAGGCACAACCCTGACAGATTCTTGGGACACTCCTGTGAAGTGGGTCAGGGCTAAGCCAGCTCCAGCACCTTTCATAGATGGTGGAAGGAGGTGGAGAGAGGCTAAGTCCCCAGGCAGAGGGGCACAGACAGAAAACCAAAGTGAGGACTGTTTGGTTCCCGGATGTACGTGCCTTCTACTTCTGAGTGGCACTCTTCTCTGTCCACAAGGCCCAGCAGGCCGCGGTTTCCAGCCAGTGGCCCAAGCCTCCAGCAATCACGTGAGAACCAGGCCCAGCGGCACCTTGGGGAGCTCGCCTAAGCATCTGGCCTGCAGGGAGGGAGACACACAAGCTTTTTATAAGGGCCTGCTCTCTGCCGGGCACTGTTATGCAGCAGTTACTGACACACACTGACTTCATCTCTGGGAAAACCCAAAGGTGGAGGGACTCTCTTTACCCTGTGTTACACACGAGGGAAGTGCTGCTCAGAGGAAACCGATGAATG
Organism: Rhinolophus hipposideros; assembly: GCF_964194185.1. Classification (NCBI taxonomy): domain Eukaryota; kingdom Metazoa; phylum Chordata; class Mammalia; order Chiroptera; family Rhinolophidae; genus Rhinolophus; species Rhinolophus hipposideros. The sequence goes on from NC_138046.1 coordinate 97,655,851, forward strand.
TCCAGGATCCCATGGCCAGAAAGTGGTGAACGGGGATGGCCAACCCAGGTCATCTGGTCCCATTGCTGAAGTCAGCCGGGCAGCCTCTGACCAGCCCTGTAGGACAGGCCAGGAGGCAGGAGGGTGACCTTCGAGCATATGATCCACAGGAGAAATGTCAAATGTTGATACTCATAGGAGAGGGGTCAGTTTTCTACAACACTCAACATGACTCTTTCTTTTAACACAACACCTGAAAGTGTTTATGACAATTGCATGTGCTTTTGAGTCCATCACTTGGGACAGAATTTATACAGAATGTACCTGCACATCTTAAAACGTAGCCACAGATAACTCTCTCTGTTACTCTATTAAATATATGGTAAGAAAAGATAGCTGTTTCATTTGAGAATGAGATTTATAGTTGTGTTTATAATGTATTATTTAGGAATCATTAAGAGCTGCTTGAATTACATGTCTTCCACCAGACAGGAGCTTTTATATCTTACTACTTAATTTACCAGTGTCCACAAAAGAGGATAAAAGAACATATTCTGGCTTTTTTTCATGAGGATCGTGTTTATATGTATAATGTAAGCCTCATTTTTCATGCTCTATCCAAAGTTTTCTTTTTTTTTTAATTAAATTTATTGGGGTGACAATTGTTAGTAAAATTACATAGATTTCAGGTGTACAATTCTGTATTACATCATCTATAAATCCCATTGTGTGTTCACCACCCAGAGTCAGTTCTCCTTCCATCACCATATATTTGATCCCCCTTACACTCATCACCCACCGCCCACCTCCCCTACCCTCTGGTAACCACTAAATTATTGTAAAAGAACATATTCTAAATGGCAGTTGCAACACTAGCTAATAATCCCGGTCTCAAGTCCTTTTTTGAAATGAGGCAGGGAATAAATAAAAGCTGACCATAATTCCTTTTATGTTTGTTGTTTTATGGTTACGCCATCACTCCTCAGTCTTCATGTAAAGCCCCTACCCAGTAAGTTCATGCCAACTGCTATGTCACCCTCTCCACCCACCCATTGCCATCACCTCCTACTTTCAGACGTTCCCCTTCGTGAATAAAGCCTCTGGCCCCTCAGTCATGGTCTTCAGCCCCACCCCAGTTACCACCATCATTCGGGGAGCCCCCTGCTCCGCCAACCTCCTGGCCTCACAGGCCTGGACTTGCTCAGAACAAGTGAGGAAGTCTTCTCTCCCCCAGAAGCTTGGCCAACTCCTGCCACCAGGGCCACTTCCTGCATTGTCACCACTAGAAACTGCTCCCTGAAATCCCTGATTCCAGCAGCCCACACTGACTACCCCCTTCTACCCTCCCACTCTCCCTATCTCCTCCTGGATGTCTCACAGACACTTTGAAATAAAAATGAAACAGAGGACCCAGATGTACAGCAATGGATTTCAATCCTTTATTGTCATTAGTTAGTAATAGAGCCAGGCTTCCTCAGCTGTGCGATGTTTTAGCTTGGGATGCTCTAATGACTCTCGCCAGGCTCTGGAACTGAAACTTCAGCCCTTCCTTCTGGATCCTGCCATCCTATCAAAAGGAGTGAAGGCTGAATCCCGAGAGTGGCGTTGGGGCGCTCCATTCCTGCTTGTTGCTCTCTGGGGTGCTCCATTCCTGCCTGTTGCTCTCTGGGGCGCTCCATTTCTGCCTGCTTCTCTCTCTGCATCTTGACGGTTCAGCAGCATACTTCGATCATTGTTGACCTCCGTGCACACCGTCTGCAAGATGTGGTCAGTCAGGGAGTCGACCACTCTCAGAAGAAAACTAGCTGTGGATGAGTTCACATCCTGATTTTGGGGGTTCTGCACAAGGCGATCTACGTAGCTCAAAGGTAGTTCTCGCTCAGGTATTAAAAGATCAGCAGGAATCTCACAGGAGCTCTCACGGGAGCTCTCACTGTTTCGGTTTTGCGACATGATAGTTGCTGGGTTTAGCTCTGACCAGCTCTTAATTCTCTGGCTGGACTAGGCCTCTGATGACACCAGCACTCAGCTCTGCCTCTTAGACCCCTGTGCTCTAGCCCCTCATTGGTCAGGGAGCCCTTTGTGACATCCTAGACTTCAGGATGTCATTGGCAGCCATTGTGTCCTCATCAGGCCTCAGCCTAGAAATGTGCATGGTAGGAACCTGGTTACTGTAACTTTGAGAAATCTGCCATTTTCTGCTTGACTTTAACATTATAGAAATAAATGTGTTTTAATGGAAAACGTTTCCCATCTTTAGGACACAACTCCATGTTATCTGACTCTAACCTTACTTTGTATTCAATGTCCTTTACAACCTTTTGTTAGTTGTAAGTTAGTGATAAACACATAAAGTGACTTGTCTAGTAGAGATTAAATTGTCCCCCAGCCATGATGTAAAGCAACCAGTTTGCCTCTATTTACACATTCATTTAAATGTTCTTGATTAATATTCCCGTATCTAACCTTTGGGTTCTCTTTTGAACCAGTTTTATCTTCTCATTCCTTCATTGAGTAAATAAATCTTTTAACACATATTCATTTCATATCTGTCTGAGTGTCTTGGTTTTACACAGTTTGAAAAATATATTTTAATCATTTTGGAAGTCACAATGAGACAGACACTCCCCAATGGAGTCATCTGTCTGAACCAGGTGAACATTGCTGATGGAGAGAAGTGTGCCTTGTGCTCAGTTTCAGCCCAGATGTGTCATTTCTTGGTTGTCCTAGGTGAAGCCAAAGCACAAAGAGATGTTTCTTCTTGTTTTTCATCACTAATTTTCCTCTCCACTAATTTTGCGTTTCTGCTTTGTGTTAGGTTCATTTATAGCTGATAATTTATACATATTTCCATTCCAAAAGAGAGTAGAAGGAAGAAAGGAGTCTCTGATCCAAGCAATTTCAATATCCAAGCAGGCAAATCTCCATAGATAGGTTCAAGGCCTGGGAATTAGCCTTGCTGACTTGAGGCGCCTCCCTCTGGTCCCATGACTTCACCTGGGTCCATATCTCTGCTCTCTACATTCTAGGCTCTGCCCTCAGAATCATCTTTATTTTGAATTTAGCACGTTTGCAACTGAATGGTTTTATCAGCCTGTTTTGTGCTTGTCAACATTTGGGAGTTCCAGGACCTTCTTTAATTTCATCCTCTATTGTTTCAAGTTAAAGATGGCACTGTTTCTGATTTAGCATATTCAAAAATCTTGTAATCTCCCAGGTATGTTATGGGGATTCAGGTCCTTAGGCAAGAGGCTTGTTCACAGATCCTTCCTGGAAAATCCTATCTCTATTTATTTATTGCTTCTGCTAAGATGGTTGGGGTTATTCATGATTCACATCGCACATTGCTTCAAAGAGTCCTCTGTTTGAATGCTCTGATGTTTTGATCCCTCAGAGGTACTAGCATACGGATGTCTAACTACATCCTTGATTTTATCTCCACTTTCCTGACAGTGAATCCTCTCATTTTAATCTCTTTTGCAATCTGCATAGGCTGAGTATTTCTCATATCTTCACATTCTGGTTTTTGTTTGCTTAATAGTTCTTCCCTCAATTTATGTCTTTCCTCTAACATTTTAGTATTAATAGCAAGAAACAAGGACATGCCTTCAACGCTTTCCTTGGGAATCTACTCAGCTAAATTTTCTTTTTCTTTCTTTTTTTTTTTTTTGTTTTAAAGGAAGGCGCAGCTCACAGTGGCCCATGTGGGGATCGAACTGGCAACCTTGGTGTTATTAGCATCATGCTCTAACCAACTGAGCTAACCAGCCACCCCTCAGCTCAATTTTCATTACTTACAATTCAGCTTAGGTTTCTGCCACTACATAACAAGAATCCCCTCTCCTACAGTTTCCATCATTAAGTTCCGAATTTCCTTCTAAACCTTCACCAGCAATACCTTTGACATTCATATTTCTCTCAACAGTCTGTTTATGATGATTTACGTATTCTCTAATATAGGCTTTCTCTGCTGTACTCCTCACTTTTGAGTTCTCACCAGCAGTACTTTTAACATCCATATTTCTAACAACTGTCCAGAGTAATTTAGAATTTTTTTATCATGTTCCTCAAAATCATTCTAGCTTAGAGCCTTTATCCAATTCCAAAGCCACTTCCACATTGCTAGGTATCTGTTATAGCAGCAACCCTCTTCCTGCGACAAAAATCTGTATTAGATTCCTATGGCTTCTATAATGAATTGCTGCAAATATGGTGGCTTAAAACAACACCTTTTGTAGTCTCATACAGCTCGGAGGTAAGAAGTCCGAAACTGCTTCAATGGGCTGAAAACAAGTTGCCAATAGGGCCTCGCTCCCACTGGAGGCTCTAGATGAGATTCTGTTTCCTGGCCTTTGCCAGCTCCCAGAGCGGCATTCCTCGCCTGTGCCTACTTCCTTCAGCTTCACAGCCAGCAGTGCGGCATCTCGCTTCAGTCGTCAGATTTCCTCCTTCTGTGTCACATGTTTCTCTGCCTCCCCACGGACATGTGTGTTTGCACTTAGGCTCTATCAGACAATACAGAAGTATCTCCCACCACGAGATCCTTAATCTTATACATAAATTTTCTTTTAACATATTCGCAGTTTCATGGTATTTGGATCTAGTTATCTTTGGGAGCCATTATTCAGCCTACCACAGGAGGTATTCCCAGGAAACTAGTAGGGAAGTGAGGAATTTAAACAGGGAAGGGCAGGAAGCAAACAATGTGCTCATTATTAATCAGCTTAATATCATTGAAAAACTTTAGGGGACACTAGAAAACACACTTGCCAGGGGAAGACAATGCCCAGCATTCTGAAATATCTTGTTATTGGGCAGAGAAGGCACCGATAGACTGGTAAAAGCCCTTACACAAAGAAATTCAGGTACTGACATTTGAAATTCAGGTCAATGGGCAGGACAGTGACGGCATCTTCTATACCCAGAAATGTTTATATAACTTCTTTTTAAAGGTATATACCTTCCTTTCTCCTTACCTGCTGCCCACTCCTTCATTTAACAAGTGGTTCTTGTGCAGCTAACCTCATATCAAGCCCTGAGTTACATGCTGGACAATCATTGTTAAACAAAACAGACATTATCTCATCCTCAAGGAGCCTCCAGTCTAGTGAGAAAGACATGTTACACAAATACTCAAATAAATATGTAATCCCAAATTGTCAGGCATGGTCTAAAGCAGAGTTTATCAACCTCTGCACTGCTGACAGTTCACACTGAATAATTCTTTGCTGTTGTGTAGGAGGACTGTTCCTGCTATCGTACCATTTTTAGCAATATCCTTGGCCTCTACCCTCTAGATAATAGCACCTTCCAGTTATGCTGCCAAAATTTATCTCCAGACATTGTCAAATGTCCCCGAGAGGGCAAACTTACATTAAAAAATATACATTATAAATCAATTATTTTAAGATACAGTAAGGAGATGTAACTTGAAGGAAGTAATCAAGGAATATCCTCTGAGCAAGAGACTTTGAAACTGAGAACTGGCACAAGAATAGGGAATGAGGTAGAGAAGTGTCAAAAGAAAGAATATTCCAGAAAGATGGCATGGGCAAATCTCTAAAGTGGCAAAGTACTTGGTGTGATTGAACATTAGTGCAAGAAAGGAGGGGTTTGAGATGACATTTTATCCACCCACAAGCAATGAAGAATCTGGACTTTAAAAGACTTCCTGGCACTTGGATCCATCTCTCACATCTGGATGAACATTGATGTGTGTGTTTTTTTAAAATAACTAATGATAAAATAGAAAAAGGTTTTAAGAGAGCACGAAGTGCAAATTAAATGGTTATAATACTGTATGTTAGATTGTTTGCAGAAGTGGTCACAATGACCCCATTCTCTGTATCCACTCTGTGTATCCACATTTCTTTTTAAAAATGTGACTATGCAGCTTCTATATCCCCACCTCTTGAATCTGAGCCAGTCTTACCAGTTACTTGGGGAAATAAAATAGGGAAGTGATGGTAGGCTAGTAATGGGCCTAGTCCTCAAGAGACTGTGTTCTTTCACTCTTACTTGAAACACCTACTTCTGTCATGTCAACAAGCATAAGCTAGCCTGCTGGAGGATGAGAGACCACATGGAGCTGAGCCAGGTCAGCCCAGCTGTCCCTTCTAAGGCCTCAGATATGTGAGCTCAGCCACAATCAGTTAAGGTAACTCATCCCCTTTTTTGTGATATTATTGTTATACTTATTAAATCTATAGATTCTAAAAACTCAGCAGTACATCAACATAATTATTGCTTTACATAACTTTATGTCTTTAAAGCTGAGAGAAGAGCAAACATATATAGATTTTATTATATTAACCTTCTTATTTGTTAATTATGGTTCTCTTCACTTGTTCCTCCAGATTCTAGTTACCATTTGGAGTCACTTTCTTAACCCAATACAGGTTTGCTTCCACCCATCCCCTCTGCTATTATTGAAAAACATATTACATTATATCTTATACGCACATTATACAATTAATTTTTAAATCAGTTAAGAGAAGAAAATAAATGTACATTTATACTGTTTTTTAAAATTGCAGTCACCTTTACTAATACCTTTGTGTGGGGGCGGGACGCTGCCTGGGGTTGCTTGCTTTCAGCTTGAAAAACTTCCTTTCACTTCTATTTTTCTTCATTCTTTTTCTTTTTGCTCCTCAAACTAGAAAAATCTGAATTTTCCTATCATCAAGTTCACTGATTCTTTCTTCTGTCAGTTTAAATCTACTGTTCAGCTCTCTAGTGATTTTTTCATTTCAGTTATTATAATTTTCAACTCTAGAATTTCCATTTGGTTCAATTTTATGATTTCTATTTCTTTACTGGTATTTGATGTCACATTGTCATATCTTCCTTTACTCAATTAATATGGTTTCCTTTAGTCTTTTTTTTCTTTCAAATCGTCCCAGTTTTTTTAAACTTTTATTTATTTAAGTGTGATTTTCCAGGACCCATCAGCTCCAAGTCAAGTAGTTGTTTCAGTCTAGTTGTGGAGGGCGCAGCTCACAGTGGCCCATGTGGGGATGGAACTGGCAACCTTGTTATTAAGAGCACTGCACTCTAACCAACTGAGCTAACTGGCCCACCCCTCAAGTCTTTTAAACATACTTATAATGGTAACTTTGAGATCTTTGCCTGTTAAATCCCATATCTAGTTGCTCTCACAAGTTTCTGTTGCTTGCTCTTGTTCTGGTGTATTAGTCATACTTTCCTATTTCTTTGCATGTCTCATGATTTTTTGTTGGAAACTGGACATTTTAGATAATATATTCTAGCAACTCTGGGTATTGGTCCCACCACCAAGTGCTTATTATTATTTGTCTAATTGTTTAGTGACTGGCTGGATTATTTTAGTGAAATCTACAGCGTCCCCTCACTCACATTGTGAAGCTTCTTATATTGTTCTTCATGAGGTTCAGACTTGTGTATGACCCCAGTCACACTGGGATGACACTGGTTTTAGCAGACTCTTTTTCTGACCACACTCAACTGTTAAGTCTACTAATTACTAGCTGACTGCTCTATTGTTTTTAACAATACCTTGGGGCATAAATGACTCCACAGAACAAATCCAGGGCTTTTTTGAAGGGTTAGGTGCTGAGGTCAATGTTTAAAATTTGTTCTGGCTCATTGTAGCTTCTCCTAGGTGTCTCTCAGCTTCTCTCCAGAAAACTAGCCAGCTGACAGTTTTGTCTATATCCTCAATTAATCTACCAATCTCTTCCCAATTGCCTTTCATTTCTAACTGTTTTTGAGTGTCCTTAGGTTTGAACTTCTCCATACATTTGCAAGTGAAATCAGTTTTCCAAGGAAAATCTCTGAGCCAATGCTCTAGGGCTGGAGGTGGGACAATGGGACGTTTTTATCTGAATGACACTGCCTGCTTTAGTAGCTGAACACTTATGGAAAGAGGAGTAGCCTCAGGTCTTCTCAGTTTGCCTCTCGTGGTGTGGACTGCACATGGCTTACAATGCAGGGAAGGGTGATGGGGTCCCAATATACTCAGTGATGCCACACCCAAGGTACAGCGTCCATCCCGTGAGTGTGGGTTGGGAGAAAGAATGAAGACCCCATGTCTCAGCCACACTTGGCCAGCACTTAACCTTACCAACTAGTAGCTGGGGGCAGGATGAGAAATGCTGATGCCCTGCCCCTCCTCTAAAGATGGCCCTTGGACTAAAAGCTGAAGGGAGAGGGAGGCCTGTGTTCTTTGTTGCACTAGTCCTGAGTGGAAATCCATTCAAATACTAGACTCTTGCTGCTTTCTCAAAGCTTTAATAGATTTTCATGGATAAATATTTCTTCATTTGCTATATGCCTTTAGGACCATTTCCAGAGACTTTAAACAGTTGTTTTAAAAATGATTTTTACCAATTTTCTGTGGAGTTGGTCTACAGAACATGTTGCATTTTTCATGCTAGAAGTGAGCTTTGGTTGTGATTTTTAAGTTACTACAGTTTGGTAGTTTATTATGTAGCATTACTGTAGCAATAGAGAACTGATGCACACTAATGCATGGAACCACAAGAACCCCAGGCTTTCCGTACTTTGTGTGGAATCCACAGTATTTCTTCTATTGCAGTTGAAACCATGCTAGGGATTGTAGGCATTACATCACTTCTATGGCAAATGATCCAGTGAACGGAAAAACACTTCATCATGCAGTTTCCAAAAGTGAGTCGCATAAAATGAGTCATACTGGAAGAATCTGACTTATGGAGAGGCTCAACTGGTTTCATTCTTTAGGCAATAAGAAATGGCCATTTACTGTATTACAGAAAAAAAGTATTCTCACAATGCACAGTGGCAAGCAAAACAGAAAGATCGAAGGTCTATTTTTAACTAACAGGACTCATCACTGCAGTTGATAACATGATGCATGAAACTTCATGAAACTGAACTTGCAGAGTGAGATCCTCCTTCTCCAGATATTTGATCAGGTCTGACATAGACAATGAGAGAAAGAGGAGCAGGTAATGTCACATCTCAGAATTTTCTTGCTTTAATCCAGAGTCAGAAATATAGGCTATCTGGTATAATTCACCTATAATACAAATGAAATGTCAAAATCACTGAACAGGAAACGAATCACATCAATCAGTAGAATCTTCTAATAAGCATGCTAAAGAATCCAATAGCATTATCAACAATTTTTTCCATTACAGAGCCCTTTTTCTTGACCCACAAGAGCACACATCGTTGGGCCTCATACTCTGGCAGTTGACTTCTCTACCACAATATATTCAAAGTGTATAAAAAGCAAAACTTGCATGACGAATGTTAGCTGAACCTATTGTGGTAATCATTTCACAATATCTGTACATCAAACCAGCATGCTGTACACCTTACACTTATACAGTGATGTATGTCAATTATTTCTCAATCAAACTGGGGATAAAAAACTTGCAGCTAATTTTCTGAGTTCTAGGGAATTCTAATTTTTGACCTATCAAGATGTTTAATTACAATAATTGTAAAATTGAAGTATATGTCAAAATGTCAGAATTTTCAAAAACAGGAGGAAATAACTATTCAGGTAATCACAGCTGTTGACCTCTGGGGCCTCAACCAGCAGGAAAACGAGCAAGCCCAGGGCCCAGAAACTGATACTTTGAGTTGATGATAACAGATTGTTGTGGCAGGCTGGTTCATTATTTCCAAAACAGCAGCTTCAGAAAGGAGCTTCAAAAATATCCAATTTGGTCTTTCCTAAAGGCAAGAGACCTATTTCCTATGTGGAAAAATATTTCACTTAAAAATTGTGCTCATATTAAGTTAAAATATGTTATAAAACAGAATGAAATGTATGATCGCAATACTAAATATGTGTAGCTTTCCTTATTGTCCTATATCCCTGCTCTCATCTCACCTTCTCCCCCTTTTATGACCAGCAAATGTCTTCAAAATCCTTCAAGACACAGATAAAACATTACTTCCTCTTTGAAGCTTCTCACTTTTTTAGATCAAGTTTTTCTCATATTTGGGCTTCAATGGCACTCTCTAGCAGGTAATGCATGAATATGACATTAGTTATCATTTCCATGAGGGTGGACTGTGGGTCATTTGTATGTTCCTGTCTATACTTATATTTTATAATTGTTTACATGAAACATGGATTACTTTTGTAATAGGAACCAATATAATTTCCATAGAAAATTCAAAGGAAATCATACTCAACGGGGCTTTAGAAAGGGACTGTAATTTTTAGCATTATGACATGTGATCACCTATACTCAAGTTGACCTAGAAAAAGGCAGAGTCTGGAACTACTGAAGTACATTTCTCAAAAAAATGAGGTGGCCCTGGGCTATCACATGTCAAAACACATGAAACTGAAATAATTCAGTCTCCGCACCACCTCTCTCCCCTCCTGTGTGTCCTACCATAGTTTTCACTTTCTCCAGTTACACAACCAGCTCTGAAAGTCATCCTCGAACAACTTCTCTCACTCACCATGTTCATTGGGTACCAAATCGCAATTCTTTCTCAGAAATGTTCCTCAAACCATTCTCGTTTTCCCTGTCATAGTTCAAGTCCTCATTTTCTTTCGCCTGGGTATTGGACAGTCTCCTGCAGGTTTCTCTGATCTTGTCTCATCCTTTTCGAGGTTATCTTCTCACTGCTCCTCCTTTTGTTTTTGTTTTATAGATTTCTAAAACTCTGATCATGCCAGTGCAATGTCTCCATTTTTTGATATTTGACTGCTGACCACGTTAAGCTTCACCCCACCCTCTCCTCCTTTTGCCTCACAAGTGGGCAAACTTACAGGAAAGCCTAGGTATTCCCTCCTTTGGTGCTAGTGGGAGAGTCAAACCACACAAGCCCCCTTTCCATGCATGGGAACCTTCACCATGGCTCCACTCCCTAACCAACAGAAAACCCCAAGCCAGTCTTCTTTTCCTGTTCTCTCAAGCCATTTTAGGACCTACTTGGGAGTCATCCCGCTCTGCCCAGAAAGCCTCATGATATGAGTGATCCACTTTTCATACCATCTTGGATGTGTGTGTGTGTGTGTGTGTGCGCGCGCACTGATCTCCACATCCTAACCCATTCGGGGGTGGGAGTCCATCCTGTATCTCAAAGATAGCTAAATAGTATTCCTCTCCTGTTCAATCCCTGCTGCCCTACAAAATAGAGTTCAAAGCTCTTGGCACATCTCACAGGGCTCTTCACCATCTCTCCCCATCTCACCTCTCTAGCCTCTTCTCCTCGTCTCCTCCCCACACAAACCTATGCTTCCGCCCCTGCTTATCTATTCCCAGAATATTTTATGGCCTCCCGTGATCTGATTGTCTGTCTGCTTTTCCCCCTTTTCCTATAATGTCCTCTTACTTGCACTTCCCCCTTTGTTTCCCAACTCCCAAGCCACCTTCTTTCTCCCCGATGTCTGCCAAATGTTTTCCCCATCCCTAAGATGAAGTAAAATGTGATGTTCTCTTCAAGTCTCCACTAACTTCTCTAGACATTTTCTCTTCTTTTCCTGGTCTATGATGACACTTAAATCACTATTCTTGCCCGCTGACAGGCATCTCTTTCCCTTCACGACTGAAATTTTTGATGGCAAAAGACCTTCCTTTTTTCATCTAATATGCTTTATCTCTAGCATACTCTTATGAATATAATCAGTGCTGAGTAATACTGAGTGAATAAGAAATTATTTTTTCAAAGTAAAGTAGAATCTTATTAAGAATGAAAGGATGTTATTTACAAAAAAATCTTTTGAGCTCGAGATAGAACAAGAACTAGAATTTTTCTATATTTGTCTCTAGTGTTATATGCAAATGGATGTCAATAAACTGTTGTATGGCTAATAAAATAATGGTAGAATAGTTAAAATCTAGCCGTTAAAGACTTTCACTTTCGGGAATAGCAAGGTAGTTCAAAAATGAAATGGACTCACAAATATTGTACGCATTTTCTATCACTGGAACTGCTTGAAATAGTTGACTGGCCCTCTGCTATGAAATGGCAGATGATACATACCATCCTATTGTAAAGGGTCTATAGTCATTAAAGCTCCAACTTAACTTTCAGAGCCGATGCATTTTCCCATCTCACATTCTAGCACATAGTAGTTCATAAAATGTTATATGCTAATCCACGGTACAAAATAGTATTTGTCCCATTAGTCTAAATTTCCATACTTTTTAAGTCCCAGCTGCTGCTCCAATTTACTTTGTTGGTTTTTATTTGTTTCCTATTTTTTTCTCCATTTTTTTCATTGGGATGTATATATACATATTTTTTCAGTGTGAAAAGCCAATCTGGAATGACAGAGATACATGAGGCAAAATATGTAGTTGTTAGTCCACAAGTGCAGCCACGCGGACCACACACATCTGATATGTCAGGTTAAGCTCCATCCTAAACCTGTGTTCAACCTCAGCACTGCCAACTTTATAACTTTAATCAATTTAACCTTTCTTATTCTAAGTTTCCTCATCTGTCAAATTGACATATGTATACCTTTCCTGACAATCTGGGGAAGAATTAAATGAGATAATACATACAAAGCATGTCATTTATGTTAAGTGTTTAATTACTATTAATTCTCCTACTGTGCAGTTTATACAGTTACGACAGCTGATGAGTAGAACATCCAGGATTCAATTTCAAGTAGTTTTCAGTTTGGTTTCACATACCTCAAAAGACCATGAGTCCTTTGGGGTTGGGTCAACATGTTCGGCATCTTTGAATACCTAGTACCCCACCCAATGCCAAGAATTTACTGGTCTTCCAATATTAGCTAAATAATTAAATGACTCAGGAGATCTTGGTTGGGTGCCTTTCCCCAAAAGATTTCAATGGTCCTTTAACTCAAGAGGCTCATGTTTTCCATTGGGTAGTTCAACAATAGCCACAGGAAAAACAACAGCCATCCAGGGGGGCATTTTTAGGAAACTAGGTAGTAAAAACAGTTATACAGTCAAGGTAGATCTTATTGAGGTCAAGGGAAGTAGGGAGAGGGAAAGAATGGATTAAATCCAGGAAACTGGGGCAGTGTCATTCTTTGTAATTGTAATCACCAAGCAATCAAACATCTGTGAAGCATTAGTCACCTGTAAAAATACAATGTGTACTGTGAGTCAGACTACCCCTTATGATAGCATTTAAAGGGCTGCATTTGACTGAGTTGAAGCTCAATCTGATATATTTACACTACAGCCCCACATCATGTTCTCTCTGGTTATTATGGCAACGCCTGGAATTTCAGTTTGAGATAGGAAAGACAGCATCGATGAAATGAACTCAGTACAGAAAGTCGGGAAAAAATGAAAAGATTATGCATCTGAAAATGTTCTGAAAGCTAGAAATGTTATTTAAAGCTAAAGTAATATTCTTATTATCTTAGCCCATCAAGACAGAATTGCACGGTGCAGATTCACACTTGTTTCAAGTATCTGTTCAAGAAATAGTAATGACAAAGAGCTAATTTGATAAATGACATTAATAATGTGATTTTCCTTAATTGTAAGCAATGATACCTCCATAAAGAAGTTAAATACAGATTTTTAAGATGATTTCTATTCTGTAGCATATATATTTGATGAGAAGAATTTTAATAGAAGTCATATTGTAATACATATTTAGATATATCTAATAATGAAATATAGAGGTTTTTATTGTTGTTCATGTGATAGGACCTAAAATTAGGCAGGCCTTCAGTGCATTAGTTCTAATATGGAATTCAAAGACATATCCATTGATCAAGAAGCTTATGGAGCACCTATGATGCCTCTTCCATTCTGGGGTCTCTGGGAGCCTTAAAAAACTATAGAACTAATCTTCAAGTAGTTTATGCAGAAAGTTCAGAATACTGTACTACTTTAACTTCACCGATATTGTCTTTCCTATCTCAAACTGAAACTCCAGGCACTGCCACAATAACCAATGCACTTAAGCACCAAATTGTATTACCAGTAAAGACTAGAAGAATTGAAAGCATTTAGTCTACAAAAGTAAAAAAATACCCATTTTTTTGAGCAGTGTGATTTTATGAGCAGTGTGATTTTGGCCTTAAACACATGATGCCTCAGTTTCCTCACCTGTAAAATGGAGATGACAGTACATACCTCTTTGGGTTGTAAAGAGTTAGTATGTGTGAAACATTTACAACAGTGACTGCTACATGATAAGTGCAACATATGTGTTTGTTAGGTAAATAAGAGACGTAAAAGAGCCTGTAGCTTCTGGACTCGGATTACCTCAACGAGAAGTTCAATTATTCCAAATAACAAAGTTATGAAACAAACATAGTCAAACTGGCAAATTACATAGCTGAAGAGAATTTATTTCAGTAAAGGAAAACTTGTTACAACTAATTACCTACATAGGTGATAAACTACAAAAAGTGATTATGGCTGAGTGGTGAATACTCGGACACTGGAGTGAGACAGCTTGGGTTTGAATCCTAGCTCTAGTACTCATTATCTATGAAACCTTGTGCAAATTACTTCCCTGTGATTTAGTTTATTAAAAAAGGATAAGTATAGATCTTATATCATAGGGATGTTGTGCATATTAAACGAGTTAATATTTGTAAAGTACTTAGAACACTGCCTGGCATTTTTACTGTTATTATGTTTTAAGGTTTAAGTTCTATGTCCAGATGACTACCAGGTTAGTATAAAGATTAGAAATTAGATTGGCAAGTATGAAAAATTAAAATATCATAAATAATATTTATATTACCAACCTAAACCACCGGAGTGTTATGGTATTATTGGAGTGACCCCCACCAGATATTTGCAGGCCCCTAATGATACCAAAGTAACTCTCCAGGTTTAGCCTAAGCTTGGTTCCTTTTCTCCTCTATAATCAGAGTGCTCTTTAAAAAAGACTGAAGCATGTTCCTTCCTTGGTTAAACCCATTCAGTGTCTCCCCATCTTTCAATCCCCAAACCTACCTCAGACCAAATCACAAATTAAATATTCCTGACAATCATATACAGTAATCTCTCAGAGTTTTTAATTTTCTCTCTTATACTTCCAGCACTGTTTTCCCATCCATAACCTAGCTCTGCAAATCAGTCTTTCTGAGCCCCAAGTCTGTTTTCTCTCCCTAGAATCCTCCTACTCTGAAGTTCCAGATAGGTTAAGTCTCTGTTAATACACAGCACCCTGTACTTCTCTTTTATGAATACCTATCGTACTTGCAGTTATTTGTACAGGAACTTTATTCTCACTAGCATGTAAATTGGATGAGGACAGGAAACTGTTTTGTTCAATGTTGAATCCCCAGTACCTAACATCATCCCAGGCATATCAGAGATAATCAATGAATATTTGTTGAATGATGAAGGGAAGAGTGGAAAAGCAACCTAAAAAGGCATTCGCCACATTTTTTCTAACCCAACCCTATCTCCTAGTTGATCCTACACCCTCAACACACATTTCACTATTATCGGTGAATTTATAAAACCAGATCCTTTCTGTTGCCCCTTATGACCCAAACTCTGCTCCTTGTCATCTGCACCCAGTGGACAAGAACCATGAAGATGTGATTTTTGGTCTCCCTAACTATCTGTGTTAGGTAGTATCCATTCCCCTGAACCTCTATAACATGAGTGAATATGATGAGATGGCATTTATGCTCCAGCATTCGAATATCCTCAAACGTATCTCTGCAGCCCCCCACTCTGTGACAGTCTACCCCAGTAAGCAGTGGTGAGCTAAAGCCAGCTTATATGGGCTCACGAAAGTCAACTATGCATATCTCTTCTGAACCTCACAATCAGTGACATCATACCGTGTTTCCCCCAAAATAAGACCTAGCTGGACCAAGAACTCTAATGCGTCTTTTGGAGCAAAAATTAATATAAGAATTAATATATTCATTCAATATATTATTAAATAAATATAATTTATTTTTGCTCCAAAAGACACATTACAGTAAATTGTCTGTCTAGGTCTTATTTTCAGGGAAACATGGTACTATATAGCCTTAAAACACGATATTATAAAGCCTTAAAGGAACTCCTTTGGCTATTAACAAAAAGGTATCTCAACCAATTGAATCGAACCAAAAACTAAGGTCTGGATTCTGGTGTCTAGAGGAAGAGAACACATGAATAGCACCATTATAGTAAAATAGTTCTTAAACAAGGCCTGCCCTGTTAATGCATTAACCCACAATTGAGGAAGAAACTGAGAATGGCTGTGGGGGCAGGTAACAGTGAACTGGACTACCTAAATACCAATCTGCTTTCATTCAGGAAGAAAAATATATAAGTCCGATGGCAGCTGTTTTCAAAATGTGGTCTTAGGGACTCCCAAGACCCTTTCAGCGAATCTGTGAGGTCAAAACGATGGTATTTTCATAAAAATACCAAGATCTTATTTGCTTTTACCCTCATTTCCTCATGACTGTACAGTGGAATTTTCCAGAAGCTGTATGATCTGCAATGATGCCAAAACTCTGATAGCTAATGGACTATATGCTTTTGCATTCATCTGTTTAAAAAAATTTTGTTTTCATTTCTAATTTGGTAAATACTGACAGCACCCACATAAACAAAAGCTCTTAGAGGTTTTCACTACTGTTTAAAAGATCAAAAGCCAAAAAGTTTGATAATCACTGTTCTATGATATTCTTCAGCAAAAGTATTAAGGTAAAGCATCTAATATAAATAAAGATTAGATAAATTTAGAAAGCATTATGAACAGTGTCAAACTTAAAGAATTTTAGAGGTAGAAGGGCCTTTAGTTGTTACCTAGTCATCTTTTTAACAGATGAAGAAAGTGAGGGTCAGAGAGATTCTTGCTCCAAGTTACATAGGTCGGTAATGAAGAGGCAGGGTCAGAACACAGGATTTTTGAATTCTTAGCAGTTTTTTGTTTTTATTTTGTTTTGAAACTTAGAAAGGCTTGTCAGAGACCATTTGCTTTAACCTTCAGGCCGAACTATCTCAATGTTCAGGGGACAGGAAACTGTGTCCTAGACAAAACTTTCTAAATGGATTGCAAAGTTCTGAATCAGAAAGGTTAGAAATAAATTTAATTATTTCCTCTCAAGTTCCCTCCTTATCATTTAATCAAGAAGCTGCGTGTAAAAAGCATGTAGAGATGTAACCCATTACAGTAATTGCAAAGAAATTGATCTTGTCACTCACCCCAAGTTCATCTTATCAGATTCCTCTCCTTATTCCTGAAGTCTTCCTAAATTCCTCAATATCTTCCTAACATTACTGCTAAGCAAATGCAATTTCATAGAAAAAAACAATAGCATCATAATAGCACACACAAATCATATCCAGATAATGGATATGACTGTGCTTTAATGAACAAGAATGTATGCTATAAAAGTTATGATTATTATCAAATACTATCTTCTTTTTGGCTCAAAAACTGGCCCCATATCCATTTCTAAGGTAGTTTGGGTTTCTATGAGGCATTACGATGTAGAGATTAAGAGTATTCATTTCTCCATCAAACAAAGCTGGGTTCACGTCTCTACCACATATGTACCATATGACCTCTTACAAGGAACTTAACCATTTAAGCCTCACATTTCTTATGTATGAAATGGGGGTGATAATAAAACTTGCCTCATCCAGTTGTGAAGATTAATGGAGAAAACTGTAATATGAGGCAAACAGGAGACAATAAATGCTATTTAAAGTTAGCTTTTGATATTACTCTTATTACTGTCATAATCTCTGGCATGAATGCACCACCACAAAGCCAGATTTCAGAGACTGGTGAGGTAAAGAAGGAAGATGTTGAGAAGTTCTCAAAGATGATTGGTGGCATATTGAGAAGTGGAGCTAGACACAAGAACTCTTCAGTTTTGGGATAGGGTAAGAAGCACCATTCATGGGATTAGAAAAAAATCGGTTTCAAACTCATACCTTTCAGAAAAATTGGAGCTGGGAAGAAGTGGAATTTGGGACTTCATGAGAGGAGGGAAAAACTGAGGTGTAAAGTATGAATACTTTTAGGATATCTTTGCTTGTAAAAACCCATCCTTCCCAAGATGCTCCACTCTCTAACCAGATGCACATCCTGCTTCCGGTTTGTTCATAAAGTCTAGTGCAATCAATGAGGTATTAGCTGATTAGGAGGGCTTAGCTCTATGGCATTTGTATTTCAAACAAGGCTCAGAAGGACAACTTCCATGACCAAAGCAATTGCTTTTTACAGGGGGAATGTCAGGCAAAATATCACATCACAACACTTACTGTAATTATCTTGAACAAGATGTAAAAGACATTTGATATGACTTATTGAGAAATACATGAAACAATCACCTTTGCCTGGAAAATAAATGTATGTATACTCATTAACAATAAATTCAGCACCTCACTTTTTATCAAGTGAAGGTATTGTGGCATATCTGCAACCCTGAGGATGGACAACACTTCATGAAGGTGAAAGTTAATTTACAACTTAACTTTCCTAGATGAAGCCAGGTCATGATTATAGTGTGGTGTTTAAATTAGGGGCTACCTTCATTCTCTCTGCCATTGATCATCTGTGTGATCTTGGGTAAGTTACTTACCTTTTTAGTTCTCTGCTCCCTCATAAAATAAGGATAATGATAGCAACTGAATCATAGGGTTGTTGTGAACATTAAATGAGATAATACATGTTGGCATTTAGTACAGTGACTAGCATCTCCTAATAGTTAAGACTTGCTTTTATTATCAACGAACAGATAGATTCTAAGAAGAAAACCTTAACCAACTAGTCAAAGTTAAACTGTTCCAGAATGGAGGAAAAAAATTACCGTTGGTGCTATGTATCAATACTAGATAACAAAGTGAGAACATTTGCTTCGATTTTTGTAAAAATAACACCAATTATAATTATATAGGTAAAATATTTAAAATTTTAACCTAATTTCCATATTCTGTTTAATTCAACAAGTACCTATTGGATGCCTATTATGTGCCTAGTGTTAGCACACGAGAACATAGATGAAGAGGACACAGTCCTTGCCCTCAAGGAATTCACAGGTTGGTAGGAAAAAGAGCTCTGTAAACAAGTAATTACAGTACATTATGGATGTTCAATGACAGAAATAGTATATATGATACCGACTTAGCACAAAGAGTAAACACTATGGTGGCAGTGGTGAAGATGAGTTATTAACAAAGTTTTCACAGCTCACAAACAACCTTACATGTGTACTAGGGACCTAATTGTCCAGAAACAGATCACACACACACGCACACTCAACCGATTTTCAACAAATGAGCTAAAGTAATTCAATGGGGAAAGGATGGTCCTCAACAAATGGTGCAGGGACTAGATACACAAATGGAAAAAAACTAATCTCAAACTTTGTTACATTATATACAAAAGGTAACTCGAAGTAAGTCATAGACCTAAATATAAGTGCTAAAATTATAACACTTCTAGAAGAATCCATATGAGAAAACCTTTGTGACCCTGGGTTAGGCAAAGAATTCTCAGAACACAAAAAACATCATGAACCACAAAAGAAAAAACATTGGTAAAACGCACCTCATCAAAACACAAAAAACTTCAATGGAATACTATCCGGTGGTTTTTTGTGACATAGGAAGATACTCTTAAGAAAATGAAAAAGCATGCTACACTGGAGGAAATTATTTGCAAAACACGTATCTGATAAAGGATTCCTATCCAGAACATGTAAAACCAAAAATCTTACGACTCAATAATAAGAAAACAACCAATGTTTAAAATGGTCCAAAAGTTTAAACAAATGCACATGACAATATGCTTAACACCAGTATTCATTATGGAAAAGCAAATTAAAACCATAATGTGATGCTACTACACACCTATAGGAAAGGCTAAAATTAAAAAGACTGGCCATACCATATGCTAGCAACTGAAATCCCATACATTGCTGCTGGGAATGAAAAATGGTACAATCACTTTGGAAAACAATTTGGCTGTTTCTCTTAATGGTAAACCTTAGAGTTACCATAAGACACAGAATCCCGCTAGTAGGTATAATTCCCAAAAAATCGGAAAATATATGTCCACAGAAATATTTGTATCTAAATGATTATAACAACTTTATTCATAATAGCCCCAAACTGGAAACAACCCAAATAACCATCAATTGGTAAATAAACAAATTGTAATATATCTATACAACAGACTATCATTCAGCAATAAAGTAAATGGACATTATGCTAAGTGCAATAAATCAGACAATGACAAATACCAAAAAAAAAAAAAAAAGAATGAAAATGAAATCTTGCCATCTGCAACATGGATGGACCCAGAGGGCATTGTGCTGAGTGAAATAAATCAGAGCAAGAAAATGAAAAAAAAAAAAAAAAAAAAGAACTACTTAAACAAGTAAAAACATGGATGAATCTCAAAAGCATTATACAAAGTGAAAGAAACCAGACACAAAAGACTACATACGATATGATTCCATGGATATGAAATTCTAGAGAAGGCAAAACTATGATGAAAGAAGGCAATCAGTAGCTGCCAGAGGCGTGGGGGAGGAAACTGACTGCAAATTGGCAAGAAAGACCTTTTTAAAGTAATGGAAATTCTGTATCTTGTTTGTGGTGACTAAATAACCAGAAACATTTGTCATGCTCATCAAATTATACAATTTAAATTCGTGAATTTTATGGTATATAAATTATACCACAATGCTCACTTTTTAAAAAAAGGATCATTTATGAGTTCCATCTGAAGAAACAATTCTCTGATTTTCTTAAAAATGCAAATTTTAGTGCCCTGACCCTTTGAGATGTTGCAATTCTTTACAAAGAAGCAGACATTCAAATTACCATAAACTGTTTGCAAATAAATTCAGTGTAAATGGCCTCCAACAGAGTTCTAAAATCAGAATCTATTGTTCAACACAAGTACTTTATAAGCACTATTTCATTGTAACTTACAAAATGGACCATTGTTTAGACAAAAGAAATTCTTAATTCAAATATAATAAAAATGACAATAGATGCACCTTAACCTAAAATTGCATATCTAAATGAAAAAACCTAAAGAAAACTTGACATATGAAAAAATTGAGGCATGCATATTTAGAGCCAATTCCTTATAATAAATCATATAAAGAAATCAAATCAGTATACACTGTGTGTGTGTATGTGTGTGTGTCTATATGTGTCCTATTGGTTGTTTCTTTGGAGAATCCTGACTAATGCATTCTATAAATCTTAACTTCTAAATAGCTTTAAAATCTCTCCCTTCTTCGACTGTGGAGAAAAACGAACCCTCATACACTATTGGTGGGAATACAGACTGGTGCAGCTGCTATGGAAGGCAGTGTGCAGGTTCCTCAAAAAATTACGAATAGAATTACCATATGACCCAGCAATCCCTCTCCTGGGTATCTACCCCAAAAAATCTGAAAACATTTATCCATAAAGAAACGTGTGCCCCAATGTTCGTTGCAGCTTTATTTACGGTGGCCAAGACATGGAAACAACCAAAGTGTCATTCGATAGATAAATGGATACAGAAGTTGTGGTATATGTATGCAATGGAATACTATTCGGCGGTTTTTTGTGACAACATGGATGGATCTTGAGATTATAATGCTAAGCAAAATAAGTCAGACAGAAAATGCAGAGAACCCTATGATTTCACTGATATATGGTATATAAACCAAAAACAACAAAAGAACAAGACAAACAAATGAGAAACAAAAACTCATTGACACAGAATAGTTTAGTGGTCACCAGAGGGTAAGGGGGATAGGAGATGAGGGTAAAGGGGATCAAATATATGGTGATGGAAGGAGAACTGACTCTGGGTGGTGAACACACAATGGGATTTATAGATGATGTAATACAGAATTGTACACCTGAAACCTGTGTAACTTTACTAACAATTGTCACCCCAATAAACTTTAATAAAAATTAAAAAAAAAGAAAAAGAAAAAAATCTCTCCCTTTTTCTTTATTTCCAAAAGTTTTAAGGCTGGGAGTTTGCAATTCTTTTCACACCTAAACAGGTTTTTAATAAGAAGAGAAGTAGGCCTCTTAGATGCCATTTGTCTTCAGCGTATATTGATGCACCAAATTTTGACATTTTTGATTAGTCGCAATAATATTTATTTTACTTTATGGATCTATAGCCTGTTTTTATCCTTTGAAAATCTTTCTACCCAGTCAAAGCAGATCAGTTCCGACCTATTCCCATTACTTTCATGGTTATTGTTCTACTCCCGATCTTTTCCTCAGAGTCAATGTTGGTAATTGCTATAAAAATAAAATTTGCATTACATGCTGGAAAGATACTACCCATTATGCATACAACTGATTAAACAATTCAAAAACTTCAGTACACCTGAAAATTAACACATAAAACCAAGCTATGTTTTCAAATATTTTTACACTTTCGTAGCCTATAAAACTCTCAGAAAAAGTACATATTTGGTCAAAAGTTAATATTCAGTATATATTAAATTACCAATTTTTGTAATAGAACTATTCTTGAGAATGCTATGCTATATGACAACCAACTGAATACACCTCACAAATTGAAGGCAATTTCAATCAATATGAGAGCCACCAAAATAACAACACACTGGTCTGAACTTCTTAAATAGGAAAGCATTAGAGACCTCCTGGATATAAACAGAATTCCACACACAGCTTCTAATGACTGAAGGCATATAACAAAGCGTCAGAAGGGTAAAAGTAAATGAAGATCTACTCTGCTCTTGTGGTAAATGTTCCTGAAATGTGATGATTCAAATGTGTGTTATCAAATGATATTTGGAAGTCTTCATACCTAAAACAGTTCTTCTGAACATAATTCTGAGCAAATAATTATTCCTTAAAATACATATACATAGTAGTGATAATCTTTTAAATTTACATTTATTACGTTTGCTTAAGTGAGAAATAGAGTAGAACAGGTGCTACCGTGTTTCCCTGAAAATAAGACCTAACTAGACAATCAGCTCTAATGTGTCTTTTGGAGCAAAAATTAATATAAGACCCAATCTTATTTTACCACAAGACCCAGTATAATATAATATAATATAATATAATATAATATAATATAATATAATATAATATAATATAATATAATATAATATAACATAATATAATGTAATGTAATATTTTACTATAAGACCTGGTCTTATAATAACCAGGTCTTAATATATTAATTTTTGCTCCAAAAGACACATTAGGGTTGATTGTCCAGCTAGGTCTTATTTTCGGAGAAACACAGTAATAGAAAGGGTCATACCAGAATATAACTTATCTAAGAGCAAGAGGAAGTTGAAAGCCGTAATTGCTATTTCTTTAAGTAAAGAGAAAGATGACGGGTAAGAGAGATACATATGAGGTAAGGCAATGAAGTTCACGAACGCATCCTGCTGAATATCACTACGGTCACCTTTGAAGTACTCCCCTTGGGAAGCTATGCACTGATGCTAGTGCCTAGTCCACCCTTCAAAGCAATTTTGGAACTGTTTTATGGAAATGGGCATCAGAGCTGTCGTCGTCATATTACCCTTGATGACCTGAATGTCATCCAAATGTCTTCCTCTCAATATTTCCTTTATCTTCAGGTAAAGAAAGAAGTCACTGGGGGCCAGATCAGGTGAGTAGGGAGCGTGTTCCAATACAGTTATTTGTTTACTGGCTAAAAACCCTCACAGACAGTGCCGTGTGAGCTGGTGCATTGTCGTGATGCAAGAGCCATGAATTGTTGGCGAAAACTTCAGGTGGTCTGACTTTTTCATGCAGCCTTTTCAGCACTTCCAAATAGTAAACTTGGTTAACTGTTTGTCCAGTTGGTACAAATTCATAATGAATAATCCCTCTGATATCAAAAAAAGGTTATCAACGTCGTTGCAACAAGTTTGCAAACTTAATTGTCAGAACTCAATTGTATAACTCAATCTATTAAGAGAAACGTTTTAAATTTTTTTGAAGTTGCAATCTTATCATGATGGCTCAAGGATTTACTCAAGGATTTAAAACAGATGTTGACAACTTCTTAAAAACTCAGGAAAGATTGTGAGCATGAATAATCAATTGGCCCAAAGAGCAAGGGATACAAATCATCACTCCTATTTTCAATTTTTTTACAACGGATCTTTTCTAATGATGTGTACTTCAGACCAGC